>NC_080712.1:1712645-1727645 GCF_019097595.1 Hemibagrus wyckioides
CAGCTGACCTTCACTGAGCACCAGAGGAACATGGAGGAGGAAAGGAGTGAAATGAAGAAAGGGGAGAAGAAGGAGCTGAACTTCTCTGAGACCATCGCTAACGGCCAGAGAGATAGCACACTCTGTTCACCACCAAAAACTGAAAATGAGGTACTACACACACACACACACACACACACACTCTGTTCACCACCAAAAACTGAAAATGAGGTACTACACACACACACACACACACACACACTCTGTTCACCACCAAAAACTGAAAATGAGGTACTACACACACACACACACACACACACACTCTGTTAACCACCAAAAACTGAAAGAGGTACTACACACACACACACACACACACACACACACTCTGTTCACCACCAAAAACTGAAAATGAGGTACTACACACACACACACACACACACTCTGTTAACCACCAAAAACTGAAAATGAGGTACTACACACACACACACACACACACACACAGACTTTGTTAACCACCAAAAACTGAAAATGAGGTACTACACACACACACACACACACACACAGACTTTGTTAACCACCAAAAACTGAAAATGAGGTACTACACACACACACACACACACACACACTCTGTTCACCACCAAAAACTGAAAATGAGGTACTACACACACACACACACAGACACAGACAGACACACCCACACACAAACACACACCCACACACACACTCTGTTCACCACCAAAAACTGAAAATGAGGTACTACACAGACACACACAGACACAGACACACACAGACACAGACACACACACAGACACACACACACACACTCTGTTCACCACCAAAAACTGAAAATGAGGTACTACACACACAGACACACACACACAGACACAGACACACAGACACAGACACATATAATTCTAATTCTTAATAATGTTGTTGTTTTTATACATACAGTATATATTGTTACATGAAGTTTAATGTGTTTGTGTATCTGTCTGTGTCTGTCTGTGTCTGTCTGTGTCTGTGTGTGTGTCTGTCTGTGTGTCTGTCTGTGTGTGTGTGTGTCTGTGTCTGTCTGTGTGTGTGTGTGTGTGTCTGTGTGTGTGTGTGTCTGTGTGTGTGTGTGTGTGTGTGTGTGTGTGTGTGTGTGTGTGTAGCTCCTGCAGGTTTACTATAAGCAGCAGGAGGAGATCCGTCGGCTCCGTGAGCTTCTCGGTCAGAGAGATGTTCGGATAAAGCAGCTTGAGCTTGAGATAAAAAACGTCAGGAACTCATGCTGAGGGGACACGCACACAGACACACACACACAGACACACACACACACAGACACACACACACACACAGGACCTCAAGCTGCCTAAACCTGCTTTAATCATGAAACACTGCGTCACTTTTGTACGGCTGTGTGTTTAATCATTATTTAGTTTAGGTTTTTATTTTTTACGCCTCACAGCTATGCAATGTGATTTTTAATCTTTTTTATTATTATTTTTATTTTTTGGGGAAAAAAGAGATTATGTGCCTGTCTTGGATAATGCATTCAGTTCATTTGTGTGTGTGTGTGTGAGTTAATTAATCCCCAGGTGGTGATGATGATGATGATGATTGTGTAACACTCTGAATGTGAGTGAAACTGCTGTATGATAAAGTTACGGGTCTCTCACAGTGACACACTTTAATTCTCTCTTATTTATTTTTCTCTAATTTTCCTCTTTATGTTTTAATTTTTTTTTAAAAAGAGAATGACCAAAAAACCCCAAGAGAAGTGATTGTGTTTGGATTTGTAGCTGAAGATTTGAATAATGTTGTTAAAGAGCAGCAGCAGCGGCGGGGTTTAGTCTTCACTGCCCTGAGCCACGCCTTACCTCTGGGTTGCTTTAATTCTACACATTTTAGAAAAAAAGAATATATTTAAAATAGTCATGATTAAGACTCGTGTCCAGCACTGATCCTGCAATAATGTTCATATTATTAATATAATGATTAGTTTTTAGTCACACACACACACACACACACACATACTCTGAGAGTTAAATCACACTGGAGTTTTAAAATAAAACACAATTTTAACCTTTAATTTGTTTCTAAAACATTGATTTTTTATTTTATATTCACTTATTTTATTTTTTATCATTAGTTTCATTTATTTTTATTCCATTTTTTTCACTACTTAAATATTTGTAATAATTTAAGACTATATTAATGACTGTTTTTTTTCATCTGTAGAGAATTACTTTAATCTGTGTGTGTGTGTGTGTGTGTGTGTGTCTGTGTGTTAAGGTGTCACTTGTTTTATTAGCACTTCACGCTAGTCAAAAGCTCATTAATAACAGCTTTATAACACCACCCTGTTGGTCTTTGTAGTGTTTATTCCTCACTCAGAACACAGTTACAGTCAAAACTCCGCCCTAAAACATTTACATATTAATATTTATCATTAACATATCATCTGTTTTCACTTTAGTTAACTACATTACCCACAATGCCGTTCTGATGGTGGTGCAGTTGGGTTTTCACTCCTAATGAGAGTGATGCAGCGGTGCTTTAGTCCTTTATTCAGAACACAGCTTACAAAACTTCAGCTTTCTTTAACATCAACACCATCATCAACACCATCATCACCACCATCACCATCATCAACACCAACATCACCATCATCATCACCAACATCAACACCACCATCATCATCAACACCATCATCATCACCAACATCAACACCAACATCAACACCACCATCATCATCACCATCATCAACACCATCATCAACACCATCATCAACACCATCATCAACACCAACATCATCACCAACATCAACACCAACATCAACACCATCATCAACACCATCATCAACACCATCATCATCACCATCATCAACACCAACATCATCATCACCAACATCAACACCAACATCAACACCACCATCATCAACACCATCAACACCATCATCACCACCATCATCACCACCATCACCATCATCATCACCACCATCACCACCATCAACATCAACACCATCAACACCATCAACACCAACATCAACACCACCATCATCAACACCATCATCAACACCAACATCAACACCACCATCAACACCACCATCATCATCACCACCATCATCAACACCATCATCAACACCAACATCAACACCACCATCACCATCATCACCAACATCAACACCAACATCAACACCACCATCACCATCATCACCAACATCAACAACACCATCATCAACATCAACACCATCATCACCATCATCAACACCATCACCATCATCAACACCAACATCAACACCATCAACATCAACACCATCATCACCATCATCAACACCAACATCAACACCACCATCACCATCATCACCAACATCAACACCACCATCATCACCACCATCACCACCATCAACACCATCAACATCAACACCATCATCAACACCATCATCACCATCATCAACACCAACATCACCATCATCAACACCAACATCAACACCACCATCACCATCACCACCATCAACACCATCATCATCACCATCATCAACACCATCACCACCATCATCACCACCATCAACACCACCATCAACACCACCATCAACACCATCATCAACACCATCACCATCATCAACACCATCATCACCACCAACACCATCATCAACACCATCAACACCATCAACACCATCTTCAACACCATCATCAACACCATCAACATCAACACCATCAACACCAACATCAACACCATCAACACCAACTTCAACATCAACACCAACATCAACACCACCATCAACACCACCATCAACACCAACTTCACCACCATCAACACCAACTTCAACACAAACATCAACACCATCAACACCAACTTCAACATCAACACAAACATCAACACCATCAACACCAACACAAACATCAACACCAACACAAACACCATCAACACCAACTTCAACACCAACTTCAACATCAACACCAACTTCAACACCACCATCAACACCACCATCAACACCAACACAAACATCAACACCAACACAAACACCATCAACACCAACATCAACACCAACTTCAACACCAACTTCAACATCAACACCAACATCAACACCAACATCACCAACTTCAACATCAACTTCAACACAAACACAAACATCAACACAAACATCAACACCACCAACACCAACTTCAACACCAACTTCAACACCAATTTCAACACCATCAACACCAACTTCAACATCAACACCAACTTCAACTTCAACACCAACTTCAACACCAACTTCAACACCAACTTCACCATCATCAACACTATCAAACATCATTAAACATCATCATGCTCATTGTCTCATATATCATTGTGTATCTGAGCCTCTGAGTCTTGTAATAACTCTAGCTCCGCCCCCTTTGACGTCAGCATGATAAAAAATGCTAATTGCTCCTGAATGTGTGAAGATCCACTAAACTCTCACCAGAATCCCTGAACACGTGACAGATATCTCAGTATGATGGTGGAGGGTGGAGTTTAATGAACACTAGAACTTTATAATAATAATATAATAAACTTAGAATAATAAACACTGAGGTGTGTGTGTGTGTGTAGAAGTTCATTATGCAGTGTAGTGTGTAAAACTGTGCCACTTTTGAGTTATCCTTCATTTCTTCATCTCTCTACTTCATCATCATCATCATCATCATCATCATCTGAATCGATGACTTAAACTCAGCACTAAAGAGAGTAAAGACTGAGAGTCAGTGCAGCGCTCTAGGTGTTTATTCAGCACTAAACGATGATGAAGATGATGTTTTATGCATTCATGATGAAACTGCAAACACTCATCACATCACAACACTGACAGACACAGTGTAACACACATCTGAACAAAAGCCATATGTTTAAAAGAAAGCTTTAAGGGTGTGTGTGTGTGTGTGTGTGTGTGTGTGTGTGAGTGAGAAAGAGAAACCTGGACTGAAATCACGTCTTTCCTCTCAAGTTGCTTTTTAAACTGTTCTATGATTTGCTGTGTACCTGTAAAGTTGTTGATGTAAACACACACACACACACACACACACACACACACACACACACTGTACTTGCTCACTGCTGTAGTGTGTCTCATCTCAATTACAGTGCGTGTTTGGGAACAACTCATGTCTTTGCCTCGTTTCTTATGTTTGTTGTTGTTGTTGTTGTTGTTTATTCTGGCTCCGCCCTAATGTGTAGAATTTGTGAAGTGTACACACTGTTGTGTTGGGGTTTTGTGTAATGGTGTGTAGATACCACTGTGGTGGACAGACAATAGAGGCCCACAGGGGACAGGAATCACACTGCCCCATGCTAGGGGGAGGAGCAGAGGACAGAGGTCCTTTAATGAGTGGGTTGCCAGATTGAACTAAACACAGCTGATTAAGATTAAGAAACTCTTGCATCAGGAGAGTAAGAACATCAGCACAGGAGGAGCGAGTTTCTAGCAGGTGCTGTTTCCTTCCCTGATGTTTGTCTTATTAAATCTTTAAGGAACTCTCAGTGATTAAACTAATCATGTGTGGAAAATATTTATAGGAAAGTCAAAGTAGACCTTGTGTGTGTGTGTGTGTGTGTTTGAAGCTTTATCCCTGTAGCCCTGGTTCTAACGGCTCCAGTTATCAGCCTGCAGGATCTCTTTACTTTTATTAATAATTTTATTTCTTTCTCCGTCTGAAATGCTCTCCCTGGCTGTGTGTAGTCGAGTTTTTACTGACCAGGCAAAGTGTACGTTCTCCTAAAGCATCGATTGTTTTGTTTAGTGATTCAGGAAGTGTTTAATATCCAGGGAGAGACACTTCCACCTACAATACAAGCCTGAACACAGCGAGTAGCAGCAGATAAACGTCTTTTTCCTCCCACTGTGAGGTGACATGAGCACAGAAAATCCCAGACATTTGGAGTAAAACAGCAGGTGACTCAGTCTGTCAGTTTCCCAGGAGGATGGAGAAGATTCAGAAGAGAAATAAGACCTTGAATGTTACAAATAAAACTCTTCTCAGTCCTCCTCTTAGAAAATCTTGTCTTTAGTCTCATGTCGTGGGTTTAAGTTTCTCTTTCCTGGATATTAAACACTTCCTGAATCCCCAAAAGAAGTTTTGATGCTTTATAAACACTGACCAGACAAGACCAAACTATTCCAGATTAAAGGATGTAGAGGAGCAGAGCAGTGTTCATACACACACCAATCCACTTTCTACTGCTGCAGCCTGCTGGACTTCCTGTAGATCCTGAGTGACCGATGTCTCGTCCAATCAGAGGGAAGAATTCCATTCACACACTATACCTAGCTTTTCCTCTTTATCTGGATCATCCTTGTTTTTGGATTTGTCATTGTGTCCTGCACTTCTCGTCCTCCGTAAAATAGGGCTGATGATGTAGAGCGTCACTCGTCCTGTTCATTCTATTACAGAGAGGGGATCGTTTAATTCAGGGGTGTCCAATCTTATCCGCAAAGGGCCGGTGTGGGTGCAGGTTTTCATGCTAACTGAGCAGAAGATATACCTGAGTCTACTGAAAGCCAAGATCTACTGATTAGCCAGTTGGAATCAGGTATAGCTTCTGCTTGGTTGGAATGAAAACCTGCACCCACACCGGCCCTTTCTGGATAAAACTGGACATCCCTGGTTTAAGTGAATAAAGTCTGTTCTTCAGAGATACGAGTCAAATACTTCACACCTTTACTGTGTGTTCGGTGTCATTTCCAGTGTGCAGGTCTTTAATGTGGGGTATTTACCGAAACCTGGCAACTCTGCTTAACGATGACGTCATGAACACAGCTGAATAAAGGCACTTCTAAATATTCATTATATTACTCTAAACTTCAGCGTGTCCCTTTCAACAATAATCCGTTAATTATCAGTAGATTTCTGACCTTTATGCAGTAAAAGTGATAAAGGGATAAAATAGTTTAATAATTAAATTTAATAATTTGTCTGTTCTCTAACAGCTCTCTGTCTCACTCTACTGCAGGAAAACTTTGTGTATCTGCAAATCACACTTTATAATACGCTGTCGTTTCCATAGCAACAGCTCAGTCACAGGGACGTGTGCAGCACACACTCCATTGATGGATAAAAAAATATAGTGTATCGTGTGAAAGGAGTCTCCAGTGTCAGTGCTGTGTATCAGTCAGAGGGGAGTATACGCTTCTTTGGGGTTTCTATGGCAACATGAAAATCTGAGATTATCTTCTTAAATTGGAGAGAGAGAATAAAGAGAAGCTGCTGAGAGAATGAGTGTTTACAGCTGCTATAATGGAAGTGATATAAACTAATTTATCACACCAACACTATAACGTAACTGCAAACGGATAAAAAGTATGTTGTCGTTCTTTAGTACCAGTATAATTAGGTGTTGGTGAGTGAGTGTGGTGTAAGAGGAATAAAACACCAGGGCTTGTGCTGTTAAAGGAAAAATATCACCTTCAGGATGTTCTCAGTGGCTCAGCTTCATCACACCACACTATCATGTTTCACTCCAACACACTTTAGTCAGTAACACACCGATTTGTTAATGTAGAGATAGAATGTAAAGGTCAGAGGTGGTGGGCGGAGTCAGTGCTGTCCGGTGGAGGTGATGGTGTAAATCCAATGAAATCAGAGGACTAGCGAAGCACAAAATGTCATTTTATTTACAAAGTTTGTATTCTTCGTCTTACAGAAAGTAAAAATTTAGCAGTGACACTGAGGTGCGTGACGAGCCGCCACGCTAAAAATGATGGCTCGCTCGTCACACGGTTGCTATAGCGATATTCTTATTGAGAAAGTGGAAAAAAATAAAAAATAAAAATATGGGGAAAAACAAATAAGAAAAAAAATAAACAGTTCTCCAACAAAATATTAAAAGCACAGACCCAAAACTAGATCCCAAAAGTCCACACACACACACACACACACACGGGGGAAGGGGCTGGGCTTGGGTGGAACATGGGCAGGGTTTGGAGTTTTGAACATGTGGAATGATGAGTAGACTGACCAATAGCGCTCTCTCTCGGTTCCACATGCCCCGCCCATGCGGTACAGTCTCATCCCCACTGGGGAAGAAATACAGACGGGAAGGGGGGGGGCGGCAACTGAGGTCAGTGCGTAAAAAAAAGGAGGGTGGGGTTCAGGAGGAGGAGAGGAAGCTGATTGGCCATTTGGATTTTATTCATCATCGTCGTCGTCATCCTCATCTTCGTCCGCTTCTCTCTTCCTTTTCTCTCCCTTCGTAACTTCTTCCTCTGTGAGGAGAGCGATGATCAGAGTCAGTTTAAACATTACCAACATCCTCTAATAAACACACTGCTGCAAACACACACACACACACCTTCATCATCTTCATCATCCTCATCTTCATCATCCACCTCTCCATCCTGACCGAAGTCTTCCTCCTGAAATCACACAATAAATTAGTTTTCTCTGCACTAACACACACTCGCACTCAAACACACACACACACTCACTCAAACACACACACTCACTCAAACACACACACTCACTCAAACACACACACTCACTCAAACACACACACACACACTCACTCAAACACACACACACACACTCACTCAAACACACACACACACACTCACTCAAACACACTCACTCAAACACACACACACACACTCACTCAAACACACACACACACACACACTCAAACACACACACACACACTCAAACACACACACACACACACACACACACACTCACACGCGACGCCTCACGCCGCTTCACACAGACGCCGCTCACACGCACGCCAGCTCGCTCAAGACGCGAAGGCTGGGCTGCAAGAGCAGACGCACGCAGCGTGAGAGCCGCACGCACAGACGCGACGCAGGTGAGAGCTGAGACGCGACGCGACGCCGCTTCAAGACGCGACGTGTGTGTGTTTGTGACGTGTGTGTGTGTTCGCTCAAGACGCAGACGCTGCTTCAAGACGCACACGCCGCTTCAGACGCGACGCACGCCGCTTCGCAAGACGCGACGCACGACGCCGCTTCACAGACGACACGACGCCGCTTCACACGCACGCACGCCGCTTCACACACGCACGCCGCTTCACACGCCGCTTCACACACGCCGCTTCACACACACGCACGCCGCTTCACACACACGCACACGCCGCTTCACACGCCGCTTCACACGCCGCTGCTCACACACGCCGCCGCTTCACACACGCCGCTTCTTCACACGCCGCCGCTTTCACGCACGCCGCTTTCACACACGCACGCCGCTTCACACGCGACGCCGCCGCTTCACACGCACGCCGCCGCTTCACACGCACGCCGCCGCTTCACACACACGCCGCCGCTTCACACACGCCGCTCACACACACACACACGCCGCTTCACACACACGCCGCTTCACGCGACGTGACGCTTCACACGCGACGCGACGCCTTCACACGCACGCGACGCCGCTTCACACACGCGACGCGACGCCGCTTCACACGCACGCGACGCCGCTTCTTCACACGCGACGCACGCGACGCCGCTTCACACGCGACGCACGCCGCTTCACACGCGACGCCGCCGCTTCACACGCACGCCGCTTCACACGTGACGCCGCTTCACACGCACGCGACGCCGCTTCACACACACGCACGCCGCTTCACACACGCGACGCCGCTTCACACACGCACGCCGCTTCACACGCGACGCCGCTTCACACGCACTTCACACGCCGCTTCACACACACACACGCCGCTTCACACACACGCCGCCAAACACACACACGCCGCCAAACACACACGCCACTCAAACACACACTTCACGCACGCCGCCTCCCACACGCCGCTCCCACGCCGCCGCCGCCACACACACGCCGCCGCCGCCTCATGCACGCCGCCACACACGCACGCCGCTTCACACGCCACTCAAACACGCACGCCGCTTCACACGCCGCCACTAACACACACGCCGCTTCACACACGTGCTCACTAACACACACGCCCACTCAACACACGCGCCACTAACACAGGCTCGCTTCACACACACGCCGCTTCACACACACTCACCAAACACTCACTCGCCTCACACACTCACTCAAACACTCACTCGCCACACACGCACGCCGCTTCACACGCACGCACGCACGCCGCTTCACACGCGACGCGACGCCGCTTCACACGCACGCACGCCGCTTCTTCACACGCACGCACGCCGCTTTCACACGCACGCCGCTTCACACGCACGCCGCTTCACACGCACGCACGCCGCTTCACACACACACGCACGCCGCTTCACACGACGCCGCTTCACACACGCACGCCGCTTACACGCACGCCGCTTCACACGCACTCACACGCCGCTTCACACACACACGCCGCTTCACACACACGCCGCCAAACACACACGCCGCCAAACACACACACGCCACTCAAACACACTCACGCACGCCGCCCCACACGCCGCCGCCGCCGCCACACACACGCCGCCGCCGCTTCATGCACGCCGCCACACACGCACGCCGCTTCACACGCCACTAAACACACACGCTCGCTCTCACACACGTGCTCACTAACACACACGCGCTCACTAACACACACGCGCTCACTAACACACAGGCTCGCTCTCACACACACGCTCGCTCTCACACACACTCACTCAAACACTCACTCGCTCTCACACACACTCAAACACTCACTCGCTCACACACACACGCACGCTCGCTCTCACACGCACGCTCGCTCTCACACTCACTCAAACACACACACACTCACTCAAACACACACACACACACTCACTCAAACACACACACACACTCACTCACTCAAACACACACACACTCACTCACTCAAACACACACACACTCACTCACTCAAACACACACACACTCACTCACTCAAACACACACACACTCACTCAAACACACACACACACACTCAAACACACACACACACTCAAACACACACACACACTCAAACACACACACACACTCAAACACACACACACACTCAAACACACACACTCAAACACACACACTCAAACACACACACACTCAAACACACTCACACACACACACACACACACTCAAACACACTCAAACACACACACACACTCACTCACTCAAACACACACACACTCACTCACTCAAACACACACACACTCACTCACTCAAACACACACACACTCACTCACTCAAACACACACACACTCACTCAAACACACACACACACACTCAAACACACACACACACTCAAACACACACACACACTCAAACACACACACACACTCAAACACACACACACACTCAAACACACACACTCAAACACACACACTCAAACACACACACACTCAAACACACTCACACTCAAACACACTCACACACACACACACACACACTCAAACACACTCAAACACACACACTCAAACACACACACTCAAACACACACACACACTCAAACACACACACACTCACTCAAACACACACACACACACACACTCAAACACACACACACACACTCACTCAAACACACACACACACTCACTCAAACACACACACACACACTCACTCAAACACACACACACACACTCACTCAAACACACACACACACACTCACTCAAACACACACACACACACTCAAACACGCGCGCGCTCGCTCACACACACGCGCGCGCTCGCTCTCACACACGCGCGCGCTCGCTCTCACACACGCGCGCGCTCGCTCTCACACACGCGCGCGCTCGCTCTCACACACGCGCGCGCTCGCTCTCACACACGCGCGCGCTCGCTCTCACACACGCGCGCGCTCGCTCTCACACACGCGCGCTCGCTCTCACACACGCGCGCGCTCGCTCTCACACACACGCGCGCTCGCTCTCACACACACGCGCGCTCGCTCACACACACGCGCGCTCGCTCTCACACACGCGCGCTCGCTCTCACACACACGCGCGCTCGCTCTCACACACACGCGCGCTCGCTCTCACACACACGCGCGCTCGCTCTCACACACGCGCGCTCGCTCTCACACACACGCGCGCTCGCTCTCACACACACGCGCGCTCGCTCTCACACACACGCGCGCTCGCTCTCACACACGCGCGCTCGCTCTCACACGCGCGCGCTCGCTCTCACACGCGCGCGCTCGCTCTCACACACACGCTCGCTCTCACACACACGCTCGCTCTCACACACACGCTCGCTCTCACACACACGCTCGCTCTCACACACACACGCTCGCTCTCACACACACACGCTCGCTCTCACACACACACGCTCGCTCTCACACACGCACGCTCGCTCTCACACACGCACGCTCGCTCTCACACACGCACGCTCGCTCTCACACACGCACGCTCGCTCTCACACACGCACGCACGCTCGCTCTCACACACGCACGCACGCTCGCTCTCACACACGCACGCACGCTCGCTCTCACACACGCACGCTCGCTCTCACACACGCACGCTCGCTCTCACACACGCTCGCTCTCACACACACGCTCGCTCTCACACACTCACACACACTGTAACTCACCTCATCTTCTCCACTGACTTCATCGTCTTCCTCTCCTTCTACCTCATCTTCATCTTCGTCTTCATCCTCCTCCTCATCAAAGTCTTCCTCCTCACCGTCCTCCTCCTCTTCCTCCTCCCCCTCTGAAGAACACAGGTCAGATCAGCGACAGCACCAACACACACACACACTGAGAAAAGCCTGAGCTGAGAATCACCCTCGTCTTCGTCCTCGTCCACACCGTCCACCTCTCCGTCCGAGTCGGAAGCTTCTCGGTCCTCTGCGTCGTATCCGTCCAGGTAAGTGAGCTGAGGCAGCAGTTTGAAGACGCTCTCCCGATAGCCGTTCAGATTGGTCACTTCACAGTTGAACAGATCGAGACTCTTCAAGTGGTCCAGTTTTTTCTAGACACAGCACAGGAAGTTAGCATTAGCCATGCTAATTATTGACAATCACTGACCAAAAAAACTAGCACTGTAGCAAACAGGCATGTTACAGACAGATGTGTGGTTAATTGCATATTTAAATGAGGAGGCGGACACAAACCAGAGGCTCCAGCGTGCTAATGTCCTTCAGTTTGTTTCCGCTCAGGTCTAGATGCGTCAGGTTCGGCAGTTTCTCCGCTAAAACCTCCAGACCGCCGGAGATTCTGTTATCACTGAGTTCCAACTGCAATAAACAAACATAGAACAGGTTTTCTTTAATAATTTCACCCTGCAGTTAAATAGTAGAGCAGTGGACACAAAATGGCCGCCAGACCTTTCTGAGCTTGGCGAGTTTGGGTAGGTTGGACAGAGAGATCAATCCCACGTTTATCAAGCTCAAATATTCCAGATTGACGAATTCCGCTGTGAGACCTTCGATCTTCCCCTCGTTCGATCTGCAGTTCTCCAGAACCAGTTCCTGCACCTGAGACAAACAACAAACAAACAATAAGGCAATTCTGACACGGCCGACAAGAATTTAATATTCGACAGGATAATTATGCAAATGATTAGGTATGGGCAGATTTCAGGAGGTCAGAGGGAAAGAGGTCGATACTGGACACTGAAGTGTGATCTAAGTGTGAAGTGCACACAATGCTAAACTGCTAGCTATTAGCTTCTATTACTTGTTAGCTCCAGGACAATTCTATCAAAATCCTTCACAGTAAACACCTCACACTGACCGCTCAGGGACCGTCTGATTGGTCTAGAGGCAGTTTTAGTTTTAATTTTAGTTATTTCTTAATTATACTTTCTAATATTTCTCGTGTTTGATGTAAATGAGACTCTAAACATATTTATGTATTTTTTTTATATCTTCAATATTAAATATTCCAAGATCATTTTGGTTAAATAAATATTAATACACACATTTATATGTAATATAAAAAAACATTAAAAAAATAAAAAATAAAATAATAATTCTGTGTTTCTCTGTGTATCTCTGTTTTTTTTGGTGAAGGGTGATCTCAGTAAGACGTTTTCCCGAGGCCATGTGGTTGCTGACATTAGCGCTGCAGTGTGAAGGTGACATTAACGCGTCAAACGGAGCTTATAACCATTACTGTTTACTGAAACAGCTCACAGACTAAACACTGAAATAAGCTCTAGAGCCCAGGGTTCCTTTTCTCTTTACAATTTCATTTTTTTGGATAAAACATCTGAACTTCAGGGCTTTACTCACAAACTTTAACCTGAATCCCGTGATACGTCCTTTATAAACTTTATATTTCTGCACTACACCACAGTGCTGCTGGGTTCTGGACTCCGACTGGTCAGAAAGTTGACCAAAGCTCTCACACTGGAGACTCCTTCCAGTCAGAGACGAAGCTCAAAAACTTTGTTTCCTAGATTTTTAGGACAGGAGATTTCCTTTTGTGAAAACTTATCTTGTTAGAAAACTGTTTCATGATCACTGATTGCTATATGAGTAGATATTAAATACAGTAATAACGATAATCATAAAAAGATGAAGAAAAAGATTTTGCAGTAGACGAC
The DNA here is from genome assembly GCF_019097595.1 of Hemibagrus wyckioides. Classification (NCBI taxonomy): domain Eukaryota; kingdom Metazoa; phylum Chordata; class Actinopteri; order Siluriformes; family Bagridae; genus Hemibagrus; species Hemibagrus wyckioides. Next base: position 1,727,032 of record NC_080712.1, read on the forward strand.
CCCCAGGACCCAAACATGTTGGACTAAATTTCAGGAAAATTGGGTAATGTTCACGTCTCACCTAAACAACCTGCTTTAAATGAACACTCAAGATCCTGTGGTGTTTATATGAATTATTGTGCTTTTAAAAATATAAAAGTTACTCAGATCCCTCAGTGTAATGGGAAAATGTTTGTGATCATTTATACAGAAACACCATTTAAACTGGAATTTTATCCATTTATTACCTAAAAACTGATGACAAAATCACACACACACACACACACACACACACAGGATGTGAATGGGGAAATGCAGTGTGTGTGTTACTCTTTCAGAAGCAGCATTAAAGAATCTCGCGCGCGCGCACACACACACTCACTCTTCAATACCACAGAAAACCCGTTTATTTCTCGCTTTAACTGCGAACTGTGTTTTTTTTGTTTGGTCTAGAAGCTAAATCTCGACGTTACGATCGCTCGAGACCGTTTCACACCGCGGGGACTGGGAGAAAGACGGAGAGAGAGAGATATTAGTAAAGATGGAGAGAGTGGCTTTCTTCCTCCACAGAGACAATATGGCGAAACTGAGCTAGCTGTGCTAACAAACACCACAGGAACATTTGCGGCGGGTTT
>NC_080712.1:1742645-1832645 GCF_019097595.1 Hemibagrus wyckioides
ACACACCACTCACAGTGCATTATGGGTAATAAACACACTCCCTCACACACACACACACACTCACAGTGCATTATGGGTAATAAACACACTCCCTCACACACACACACACACTCACAGTGCATTATGGGTAATAAACATACTCACACACACACTCACACCACTCAGTGCATTATGGGTAATAAACACACTCCCTCACACACACACACACACACACACACACACACACACACACACGCCACTCACAGTGCATTATGGGTAATAAACACACTCCCTCAGACTCCCTCTCACACACACACACACTCACAGTGCATTATGGGTAATAAACACACACACAGACACACACACACTCACAGTGCATTATGGGTAATAAACACACACACACACACACACACACACACTCACAGTGCATTATGGGTAATAAACACACTCCCTCACACACACACACACACTCACAGTGCATTATGGGTAATAAACACACTCCCTCACACACACACACACACTCACAGTGCATTATGGGTAATAAACATACTCACACACACACTCACACCACTCAGTGCATTATGGGTAATAAACACACTCCCTCACACACACACACACACACACACACACGCCACTCACAGTGCATTATGGGTAATAAACACACTCCCTCAGACTCCCTCTCACACACACACACACTCACAGTGCATTATGGGTAATAAACACACACACAGACACACACACACTCACAGTGCATTATGGGTAATAAACACACACACACACACACACACACACACACACTCACAGTGCATTATGGGTAATAAACACACACACACACACTCACAGTGCATTATGGGTAATAAACACACACACACACACACACACTCACAGTGCATTATGGGTAATAAACACACACACAAGCAGTGCATTATGGGTAATAAACACAGTCCCTCACACACACACACACACACTCACAGTGCATTATGGGTAATAAACATACTCACACACACACACACACACACACCACTCACAGTGCATTATGGGTAATAAACATACTCACACACACACACACACCACTCACAGTGCATTATGGGTAATAAACATACTCACACACACACACACACACACCACTCAGTGCATTATGGGTAATAAACACACTCCCTCACACACACACACACACACACACACACACACACACACGCCACTCACAGTGCATTATGGGTAATAAACACACTCCCTCACACACACACACACACACACACACGCCACTCACAGTGCATTATGGGTAATAAACACACTCCCTCACACACTCACAGGGCACGGTGTGTGTATGTGTTTATTAGCTATACACTATGTACATTAGATCTCCTGCCCAATACATACAGTACATTAAATATATACTGCAATCAACCACTAGATGGCGCCTAAATATTATTTATATAATTATCTGTGCTCTGTTTGTGTGTGTGTGTGTGTGTGTGTGTGTGTGTGTGTGATATAAACAGTAATTAATGCCATAACAGCATTTTGTTTGGACTTGAGTCATTATAAAGTCCAGAGGAACGTCTGTCCTTAGTGTGAGAAATAAAAGAGTATAGTGTGGAGGTTCAGTGGCTGCAGCATGAAGATTGAGACACACCCAGAGACAGAGGACAGGAGATAAGAGACAGACTGAGACAAAGAGAGAGAAAGAGAGCGACGTGTCTGAAAGCCACACCCTGTCCACTACACTCTTCTTAATTAAGGGTTTCTTAGCTTAAAGAAAATGTTTTAGCTTCACACTTTCTTACTTTCACACTGAGGGTTCTAGATTTGAGCTTTGCTTGTAAGAGTGTACATGTAAAAGAACAATGCCGTCAGTAATTAGCATCAACACACTGGAGCCCAGCAGGTAGAACCCAACAGAACTGTATTCCTGCTGAGGACACACTGAGGAACTTGATGGAGAACCTGTTCCTCTAGCCAGCACTGTACTCACTGTACTCAGTTTAATGATCCCAGTGAATATAGAGGTTAATTACTGCTTGGGTGCCAGACCAAAAGATGTTTTATCTGTAAAGCTGGACATGATGTTCCTTTCATTAGCCTTTAGATTCGGTCACTAGATCCAGTAGTGTACTTTAAATGATTGTGTAACTGTATAAAGGTGTATTCTCGGTGGTTGCAGTCCATCAGGGACGTTTACTTCAGACTTGTTTTCCTCAGTAAGCAGCAGTCAGAGAAGCAGCTTGTAGGGTCCAGGAGGGTAGAAGTATGGACTGATGGATCTCTGGGTGAGAAGTGGAGATCAGGACAGGAGCAGGTGGAGCTCAGGACAGGAGCAGGTGGAGCTCAGAGCTGCAGGAGCAAGTGGAGCTCAGAAGCAGGAACAGATGGAGCTCAGGAGCAGGTGGAGCTCAGAAGCAGGAACAGATGGAGCTCAGGAGCAGGTGGAGCTCAGAAGCAGGAACAGATGGAGCTCAGGAGCAGGTGGAGCTCAGAAGCAGGAACAGATGGAGCTCAGGAGCAGGTGGAGCTCAGAAGCAGGAGCAGGTGGAGCTCAGGAGCAGGTGGAGCTCAGAGCTGCAGGAGCAAGATTGTGTAGAGTTCACAGATAAGAATGTAGAGTGTGACATTTTAGACCTCAGGATGAAGCTTGTAGGCATCATGAATGTAGGAGGAGGAGATGTCAGCATTATGGGCCTCAGGTTGGAAAAGGAGTCTGTGGGTCTCTTAAAGGTGTAGACTTCAGGATAGATGTATTGTAGCGCCTGCAAATATGAACCTGAGACCTTTACAAGACAAGAGCATGTTCTTCTGGACTCCTTCAGAGCTTCCTCTGATTTATACCTCTGTAAAAGAGGCTTGTAGCAGATTTATCCCAGTTTATTCCACAGAGCTGCTGAGTTCTGGACTCTGATTGGTGGATCAGGTGTTGATGAACAGCAGCTCAGGTTTATATTAATGCACTCACTCTGATATGTTATTGTTTTTTAAAACACTTTGAACTCATGGAACACACTGATGGATTTTATTTCACGTTACATTATCTCCAAACATTATTTACAAAGACACTGCATCAGAGCTGAGGAAGGGAAAGGGGGCGGGGCTTCCAGGAGGTCAGTTATTATTATTGGAGAGTTTAAACCACTTTCACTGTCAGTTATTCCAGACTGACAAGAGGATCTGCTCATCTGCTGTGGAAAAAAAAGAAGACTGCACTGAGTGAGAAGTCGCAGCTCTGATGATAAAGTCTGTTTGTTTCATGCAGAGTGTGTGGTGGTGGATTAATTTCCCAAGACAGCATGTCCTGAAGCAATTAACAATGCTAACATTTAAACAAGAAATAAATTATTACCATCACTTTTAAATAAAGAAACATGAAAAACAAAAGATTAGCTACAGGGAATTCACACACATACACACACACACACACACACATGCACACAAACACATACACACACACACACACACACACACAAACACACACACACAACATTTCATTAACATCAATGCCAACAGCATGACCCGCTTTTTTTCTGAATTCTGTGCCAAGTCCTCCTCCTTTGCAAATAAGATAAGCTCTGCGCTGCATGAACTCTCCCAGCTCAGCGTTAATGTTTAGCCTGATAACCCTTCTCTCAGGGGGCAGGAGCCACAGCGCTTTTCTTCACCCGCCCGTCTTCCACTTGCACTTTATGCTTTTGATCGAGTGACAAAATGGAGGAGACGCTGGAGGAGAAAGTTCCCTCTGAAGTGAAAGTCCCTGAAGATGACCAAGGTACGAATTTCTCTTCAATGACCATCTTCTTCTTCTTCTTGTGTGAAAGTGAACTCATCACATAATGGTATGATTCTGAAGGATCTTACCGTTGCTTTATGTTTATTAGCGGGCAGTAAACGAGCGTGTTGTTGTTATTTCTGTCTGACGTTGTGAAAGTGTTCCTGATGTTCTGTAAATGTTTAATACCTGCAGTCATTTCTGTAATAAACACTTTCACACAATAACATTCAGAACTGGAGCACTGTAATGGATCAGCAGCCTGCACTGACTGACACTCGTTATGAACGCTAATCTTCTGGCTACTTATTAGAATGTCGCCCATTTTAAGGCTTCGTCCCAAATACAAAAACACACAGACTTAATAACAATTCTAATCCTTTGCAATTAATATAGAGTGCTAACTGCTAATCACCTCATTAACTATCATGGTAGAGATCTGTTTCCTAGCAACATTTCTTTGCTAACATTTAATTAATTCGAATATTTGACTTTCTGTGAATCTGTACCATGATTGATCAGCAATACAAAGGAATGAGGGATGTTTTTTTCAGGAGGAACCGGACGGCGGCTCCGGGATCGAGATCTGCTGAGGAAGAGGAAGGCTGAAGCTGAAGAGCGAGCGACTAACCAGTGGGTTTATGGGTAAATTTAGTGCTTGTGAAGTGTAATATGGGCTTATTAGCATCGTAGCACCATTGTAAACAGCACACACTGAACGTCTTTTATTCTACTTTCAGCTGCTTGATTCGAGTCACATGATTGGCACAGAGTGTGCAGAACGTCAGTGTGGAAATGATGGAAATCGGTGTTTAGGAAAATTAGAGTGAGAGAAAACTAGAAAATCGGGACGTGCAACTTTTACAGATTTTATAAGATGATTTGGAATTGAAATGTGGAATTATTTTACATAAACACTGCAGTCGAGTTCAAAAATCATGGGCACAGCACAGTTTGGTGTTCTGATTGGCCGAGAGCTGTACATTGTGTTCTGATTGGCCGAGAGCTGTACAGTGTTTTCTGATTGGCAGAGAGCAGTACAGTGTGTTCTGATTGGCCGAGAGCAGTACAGTGTGTTCTGATTGGCCGAGAGCAGTACAGTGTGTTCTGATTGGCCTAGAGTAGTACAGTGTGTTCTAATTGGCCGAGAGCAGTACAGTGTGTTCTGATTGGCCTAGAGTAGTACAGTGTGTTCTAATTGGCCGAGAGCAGTACAGTGTGTTCTGATTGGCCGAGAGCAGTACAGTGTGTTCTGATTGGCCTAGAGTAGTACAGTGTGTTCTAATTGGCGAGAGCAGTACAGTGTGTTCTGATTGGCCGAGAGTAGCACAGTGTGTTCTGATTGGCCGAGAGCAGTACAGTGTGTTCTGATTGGCTGGGAGTATGAGGAGAATATTGCAATGGTGTATGATCACTTATAAAATAAAATATTTCGCCTTCTGTATGTGTTTTCTTCTGCATGTAGTGGGTTAGATGAATGCTTCTGCAGGTTTTAGTTAAGTGAAATCCAGTGACTTTTCTCTTTGTGAAATCCTGCAGAGCTCAAATCAGTAAGCGAGCGAAGAGAGAGACAAACAACGTTCCACGGAAGAAAGGCAGACCGAGAAAGAACGCTCCTGTGGTAGAACAACAGCCTGAAACCACAGAAGTTCCAGATGCAGGTGAAACAGTGACACCAAGTCCAGCAGAGGAGATGGTTCCAGCTCCACCTTCTGCCCCTGTTTCCACTCTGGATTCTGCCTCCTTTCCTGCCCAAGTGCCTGCTCCTGCTCTGGATCTTCCTCAGCTTCCTGCTGGGGTTTCTGCCCTAATTCCTCTTCCTGTTCCTGAGGTGACTCCAGAGATGAAACCCAGCAGTGAAGCTCTTCTTCAGGAGGTTCTGATCGAAGATCTCGGCCCTGATGAGGAACAGGATAAAGTGGTGCCTGAAGATAAACTTGTAATCAATCAAGGTATTAAACAGCATCCATGCTTTAGATTATAAAGATATAGATTATATGTTGGCTGACCCTGCGCTCTGACCCCAACCTCCAAGGATGGGATATGCGAAGAAAGAATTTCACTGTGCTGTAATGTATATGTGACAAATAAAGGCTGTTTCATTTCATTTCATAATTTAATGTGTTCATGTCAAGTGTCTATGATTTAACCCTGAGAAGTTTAATCCTAGACATCATGAGTCAGGTCAATGTGTGTGTGAAAAAACACTAATGTTCCAGTGGCTCTTAATTACACTTGCTAATCAACAACAGCTGTACATGATATTGATCCAAATTCTTTTCACGTGTGTGTATATACACACATGTACGTGTTCTCGTTGCAGGATTTGTCGAGGAACCGTCAGACATCAACATCTCTGAACAGAATAAAGTGTTCTCAGACACAGTGTTAGCTTCGCCTCAGCCTGACGCTCTACCCGGAAACCTTATCTGAGTAATCCCCAACCGATCCCGGATCTCAGCGTTAACACGATCACATCGGATTTCTCTGGTTAACATTTTCTTTTATAAATTCAAGTTGTGTATATGCGAAATTAGACCAAAAAAACCCCAAAAAAACCCCCAACCAAACAAAAAGGGATGTTTTTTCCTCAAAGGGTTTGCAGCCTGTCTGTAATTTCAATCAGGAACAAATGTATATTTATTAATGTGCCTGTTGCAGTGTGATGTTATTTTCTGTGAACCTGAAGCCATTTTGTTTTTGCTAAATGAATCATTTTAAATAAAAGAGAAAGAGTGAATTTGTAATTCTGTTGTTCTGAGCGTTTATTTCATAACAAATAATTTATAAATATGGAAGAAAATACACTGGGGTAAAAATATAATAGATTAGAAAAACTTTAATTTCTTTAAATGATGATATTTGTGCGGTATTTGAACCTGATGCTTTGCTAATTAAACAAACAAAAACGGGTAAGCTAAAGGGCTAAACCGCCAACTGTCGGTTGTCAATCAATAGTTAAATCCCGCCTCCAGCACTATGATCCAATCAGGGGATCGAGTTTGAATACGAACTAGCCAAGCGTCTCACAGAAGGCGGGAATGATCGGAAAACAGATGGACTGGCGCTTCGTTCTTTAGGGTTTTTTTAAGCAACCCTTTTGTTTTGGGGCATTTATTTTATTAATAAATGTTGATTAAATAGCATAAAATGTCGACACGAGGATCTAAGCGTTTAGTCACGGCTTGTTTATTCGTCTCCCAGATAAATCCCGCCTCCTTGACTTGTGATTGGCTTCCCGGATTAGAACTCACCAATTGACGGACAGAGTTTGAATACGAATAAGCCAAACGTAGCGCAGAAGGCGGGAAAGTATTAGCCAATCCCAGTTCAGCAGGCGAGGTTCTTACTGTCCAATCTTAGAGCGGGAGGGCGGGGCTTTAACAGAATGCGGAAGTGAGCGAACGTCACACTTGCTGACGGAAACACTAAGGAAACCTGCTGTACAGAACTGATCTGGTATTTAGGGTTACACAATCAAACCAGAACACTCCTGCAGTCCAGATCTGCGTCTTTATTCGAATTATTTGAAAATTGAATTAAGTGTAAAATGTCGGCGGGCACGTGCACCTGCTCAGAACACGTGCAGTGGCTCAAACATCAAGTTTCAGTCATGAGGAGAGAGATGAAGAACCTCAGGTAGGTGGATGCACATAAGCTCCGCCCACCACACAGGTCACTCTGGGGGCGGTTAATCATGTAGTTCATCTCCATCTGTGCACTAAGTATTGGCACCTTTAAGGTGGAGAACCTTTGGGAGGATCAGTGGTGTGTGTGTGTGTGTGTGTGTGATGTTTGTAGGCAGTATGTGGAGAGTTCAGTTCGAGCCCACAGGAAACACATGGCGTCCCTGCAGTCCACACTGAAGGATCTTCTCGATAAAAAGCAGATGATGAAGAAGAGTCCATCATCCTCCTCCTCAGCTGGGACAGATCTGTCATTAGAGAGAGGTTAACACATCATTCACCTCCTGTCACATCCCCTGTGTCTCACCTGTGTCTGACCTGTCACATCCCCTGTGTCTCACCTGTGTCTTACCTGTCACATCCCCTGTGTCTCACCTGTCACATCCCCTGTGTCTCACCTGTGTCTTACCTGTCACATCCCCTGTGTCTCACCTGTGTCTTACCTGTCACATCCCCTGTGTCTCACCTGTGTCTCACCTGTCTCACCTGTGTCTTACCTGTCACATCCCCTGTGTCTCACCTGTGTCTTACCTGTCACATCCCCTGTGTCTCACCTGTCACATCCCCTGTGTCTCACCTGTGTCTCACCTGTGTCTTACCTGTCACATCCCCTGTGTCTCACCTGTGTCTTACCTGTCACATCCCCTGTGTCTCACCTGTCACATCCCCTGTGTCTCACCTGTGTCTCACCTGTCACATCCCCTGTGTCTCACCTGTGTCTCACCTGTGTCTCACCTGTCACATCCCCCGTGTCTCACCTGTGTCTCATCTATCACATCCCCTGTGTCTCACCTGTGTCTCCTATAGTTCTGCTCACATGAGAGCTGAGGAACATGTGTCCAGATGTGAGACAGCTGTTCTGAATGACACTCTATTTGTCCTCACTGATGGGTGGAAGATGTTGCCATGGTTACATTGACCTAGCTAGCTAGCATAGAGCCACCCAAAAGACAACAAACGGAACTTTCTAGTAAGTGTTAGTTAGTTTAGTTGGTTATCTGAGAAGCGAGTGAGTTTGTGGAGGAGGAGCTGTTTAAATATAACATCACAGGGGAAAATCCAGAGCAGGTCACATGGTGAGGGTGTCTCCTGAATCAGTGTGAGGTTTTTAACCCGTGTCCAGTCTACACACACACACACACGGGTCAGAAGCCAGGAGTACATCACGTTAACTAGTCAGTTAATGTTGCATATCTTCCCTCCTTTTCCTCTTCTCTCAGGTCATATCCGCACCGTCCCCATCGGCTACATCACTTCCTGTTTCACTCAGAAGAACGGCACTCCGAGACAGCCGGCCGTCTGCGGCTCATCCCGCGCTCGACTCCAAATCCGGTCCTCTGTGTTCAACAACCCTGAACACGCTCTCACCGGCCTGCAGCACTACTCCCATGTCTGGTGTGTGTCTGTCTGTCTGTCTGTCTGTGTGTGTGTGTGTGTGTGTGTGTGTGTGTATCAGTTTCTGTGTTAATGTTCTGATTAGGATTTAAAATTCAGGAATCATTTAAGAAGTGAAGCGAGAATCCAGGATCTGATTCTAAAATTCAATTCAGGTTTCAGAATAAAAACAAAACATTAGTGAATCCTGTGCTGGAGCAGAAACATAGATGTAACACACACTAACACACTACACCACACACTAACACACTACACCACACACTACACCACACACTAACACACTACACCACACACTAACACACTACACCACACACTACACCACACACTACACCACACACTAACACACTACACCACACACTACACCACACACTAACACACTACACCACACACTACACCACACACTAACACACTACACCACACACTACACCACACACTAACACACTACACCACACACTACACCACACACTAAACCACACACTAACACACCACACTACACCACACACTACACCACACACTACACCACACACTACACTAACACACTACACCACACACTAACACACTACACCACACACTACACCACACACTAACACACTACACCACACACTACACCACACACTAACACACTACACCACACACTACACCACACACTAACACACTACACCACACACTAAACCACACACTAACACACCACACTACACCACACACTAACACACTACACCACACACTACACCACACACTAACACACTACACCACACACTAACACACTACACCACACACTACACCACACACTACACCACACACTAACACACTACACCACACACTACACCACACACTAACACACTACACCACACACTAACACACTACACCACACACTACACCACACACTAACACACTACACCACACACTACACCACACACTACACCACACACTAACACACTACACCACACACTACACCACACACTAACACACTACACCACACACTACACCACACACTAACACACTACACCACACACTACACCACACACTACACCACACACTAACACACTACACCACACACTAACACACTACACCACACACTACACCACACACTACACCACACACTACACCACACACTACACCACACACTAACACACTACACCACACACTACACCACACACTAACACACTACACCACACACTAACACACTACACCACACACTAACACACTACACCACACACTACACCACACACTAACACACTACACCACACACTACACCACACACTAACACACTACACCACACACTAACACACTACACCACACACTACACCACACACTAACACACTACACCACACACTAACACACTACACCACACACTACATCACACAATATGATACACTAACACACACTACATCACACAATATGATACACTAACACACACTACATCACACAATATGATACACTAACACACACTACATCACACAATATGATACACTAACACACACACTACATCACACAATATGATACACTAACACACACTACATCACACAATATGATACACTAACACACACACTACATCACACAATATGATACACTAACACACACACTACATCACACAATATGATACACTAACACACACTACATCACACAATATGATACACTAACACACACTACATCACACAATATGATACACTAACACACACACTACATCACACAATATGATACACTAACACACACACTACATCACACAATATGATACACTAACACACACACTACATCACACAATATGATACACTAACACACACTACATCACACAATATGATACACTAACACACACACTACATCACACAATATGATACACTAACACACACACTACATCACACAATATGATACACTAACACACACACTACATCACACAATATGATACACTAACACACACACTACATCACACAATATGATACACTAACACACACTACATCACACAATATGATACACTAACACACACACTACATCACACAATATGATACACTAACACACACACTACATCACACAATATGATACACTAACACACACACTACATCACACAATATGATACACTAACACACACTACATCACACAATATGATACACTAACACACACACTACATCACACAATATGATACACTAACACACACACTACATCACACAATATGATACACTAACACACACACTACATCACACAATATGATACACTAACACACACTACATCACACAATATGATACACTAACACACACACTACATCACACAATATGATACACTAACACACACTACATCACACAATATGATACACTAACACACACACTACATCACACAATATGATACACTAACACACACACTACATCACACAATATGATACACTAACACACACTACATCACACAATATGATACACTAACACACACTACATCACACAATATGATACACTAACACACACACTACATCACACAATATGATACACTAACACACACTACATCACACAATATGATACACTAACACACACACTACATCACACAATATGATACACTAACACACACACTACATCACACAATATGATACACTAACACACACACTACATCACACAATATGATACACTAACACACACACTACATCACACAATATGATACACTAACACACACACTACATCACACAATATGATACACTAACACACACACTACATCACACAATATGATACACTAACACACACACTACATCACACAATATGATACACTAACACACACACTACATCACACAATATGATACACTAACACACACACTACATCACACAATATGATACACTAACACACACACTACATCACACAATATGATACACTAACACACACACTACATCACACAATATGATACACTAACACACACACTACATCACACAATATGATACACTAACACACACACTACATCACACAATATGATACACTAACACACACACTACATCACACAATATGATACACTAACACACACTACATCACACAATATGATACACTAACACACACACTACATCACACAATATGATACACTAACACACACTACATCACACAATATGATACACTAACACACACACTACATCACACAATATGATACACTAACACACACTACATCACACAATATGATACACTAACACACACACTACATCACACAATATGATACACTAACACACACACTACATCACACAATATGATACACTAACACACACACTACATCACACAATATGATACACTAACACACACACTACATCACACAATATGATACACTAACACACACACTACATCACACAATATGATACACTAACACACACACTACATCACACAATATGATACACTAACACACACACTACATCACACAATATGATACACTAACACACACACTACATCACACAATATGATACACTAACACACACACTACATCACACAATATGATACACTAACACACACACTACATCACACAATATGATACACTAACACACACACTACATCACACAATATGATACACTAACACACACACTACATCACACAATATGATACACTAACACACACACTACATCACACAATATGATACACTAACACACACACTACATCACACAATATGATACACTAACACACACACTACATCACACAATATGATACACTAACACACACACTACATCACACAATATGATACACTAACACACACACTACATCACACAATATGATACACTAACACACACTACATCACACAATATGATACACTAACACACACTACATCACACAATATGATACACTAACACACACACTACATCACACAATATGATACACTAACACACACACTACATCACACAATATGATACACTAACACACACTACATCACACAATATGATACACTAACACACACACTACATCACACAATATGATACACTAACACACACTACATCACACAATATGATACACTAACACACACACTACATCACACAATATGATACACTAACACACACTACATCACACAATATGATACACTAACACACACACTACATCACACAATATGATACACTAACACACACACTACATCACACAATATGATACACTAACACACACACTACATCACACAATATGATACACTAACACACACACTACATCACACAATATGATACACTAACACACACTACATCACACAATATGATACACTAACACACACACTACATCACACAATATGATACACTAACACACACACTACATCACACAATATGATACACTAACACACACACTACATCACACAATATGATACACTAACACACACTACATCACACAATATGATACACTAACACACACACTACATCACACAATATGATACACTAACACACACACTACATCACACAATATGATACACTAACACACACACTACATCACACAATATGATACACTAACACACACACTACATCACACAATATGATACACTAACACACACACTACATCACACAATATGATACACTAACACACACACTACATCACACAATATGATACACTAACACACACACTACATCACACAATATGATACACTAACACACACACTACATCACACAATATGATACACTAACACACACACTACATCACACAATATGATACACTAACACACACACTACATCACACAATATGATACACTAACACACACACTACATCACACAATATGATACACTAATACACACTACATCACACAATATGATACACTAACACACACACTACATCACACAATATGATACACTAACACACACACTACATCACACAATATGATACACTAACACACACACTACATCACACAATATGATACACTAACACACACACTACATCACACAATATGATACACTAACACACACACTACATCACACAATATGATACACTAACACACACACTACATCACACAATATGATACACTAACACACACTACATCACACAATATGATACACTAACACACACACTACATCACACAATATGATACACTAACACACACACTACATCACACAATATGATACACTAACACACACACTACATCACACAATATGATACACTAACACACACACTACATCACACAATATGATACACTAACACACACACTACATCACACAATATGATACACTAACACACACTACATCACACAATATGATACACTAACACACACTACATCACACAATATGATACACTAACACACACACTACATCACACAATATGATACACTAACACACACTACATCACACAATATGATACACTAACACACACACTACATCACACAATATGATACACTAACACACACACTACATCACACAATATGATACACTAACACACACACTACATCACACAATATGATACACTAACACACACTACATCACACAATATGATACACTAACACACACACTACATCACACAATATGATACACTAACACACACACTACATCACACAATATGATACACTAACACACACACTACATCACACAATATGATACACTAACACACACACTACATCACACAATATGATACACTAACACACACACTACATCACACAATATGATACACTAACACACACACTACATCACACAATATGATACACTAACACACACACTACATCACACAATATGATACACTAACACACACACTACATCACACAATATGATACACTAACACACACTACATCACACAATATGATACACTAACACACACACTACATCACACAATATGATACACTAACACACACTACATCACACAATATGATACACTAACACACACACTACATCACACAATATGATACACTAACACACACACTACATCACACAATATGATACACTAACACACACACTACATCACACAATATGATACACTAACACACACACTACATCACACAATATGATACACTAACACACACACTACATCACACAATATGATACACTAACACACACACTACATCACACAATATGATACACTAACACACACTACATCACACAATATGATACACTAACACACACACTACATCACACAATATGATACACTAACACACACTACATCACACAATATGATACACTAACACACACACTACATCACACAATATGATACACTAACACACACACTACATCACACAATATGATACACTAACACACACACTACATCACACAATATGATACACTAACACACACACTACATCACACAATATGATACACTAACACACACACTACATCACACAATATGATACACTAACACACACACTACATCACACAATATGATACACTAACACACACACTACATCACACAATATGATACACTAACACACACACTACATCACACAATATGATACACTAACACACACACTACATCACACAATATGATACACTAACACACACACTACATCACACAATATGATACACTAACACACACACTACATCACACAATATGATACACTAACACACACACTACATCACACAATATGATACACTAACACACACACTACATCACACAATATGATACACTAACACACACACTACATCACACAATATGATACACTAACACACACACTACATCACACAATATGATACACTAACACACACTACATCACACAATATGATACACTAACACACACTACATCACACAATATGATACACTAACACACACACTACATCACACAATATGATACACTAACACACACTACATCACACAATATGATACACTAACACACACACTACATCACACAATATGATACACTAACACACACACTACATCACACAATATGATACACTAACACACACACTACATCACACAATATGATACACTAACACACACTACATCACACAATATGATACACTAACACACACACTACATCACACAATATGATACACTAACACACACACTACATCACACAATATGATACACTAACACACACACTACATCACACAATATGATACACTAACACACACACTACATCACACAATATGATACACTAACACACACACTACATCACACAATATGATACACTAACACACACACTACATCACACAATATGATACACTAACACACACACTACATCACACAATATGATACACTAACACACACACTACATCACACAATATGATACACTAACACACACTACATCACACAATATGATACACTAACACACACACTACATCACACAATATGATACACTAACACACACACTACATCACACAATATGATACACTAACACACACACTACATCACACAATATGATACACTAACACACACACTACATCACACAATATGATACACTAACACACACACTACATCACACAATATGATACACTAACACACACACTACATCACACAATATGATACACTAACACACACTACATCACACAATATGATACACTAACACACACACTACATCACACAATATGATACACTAACACACACACTACATCACACAATATGATACACTAACACACACACTACATCACACAATATGATACACTAACACACACTACATCACACAATATGATACACTAACACACACTACATCACACAATATGATACACTAACACACACTACATCACACAATATGATACACTAACACACACACTACATCACACAATATGATACACTAACACACACACTACATCACACAATATGATACACTAACACACACACTACATCACACAATATGATACACTAACACACACACTACATCACACAATATGATACACTAACACACACACTACATCACACAATATGATACACTAACACACACACTACATCACACAATATGATACACTAACACACACACTACATCACACAATATGATACACTAACACACACACTACATCACACAATATGATACACTAACACACACACTACATCACACAATATGATACACTAACACACACACTACATCACACAATATGATACACTAACACACACACTACATCACACAATATGATACACTAACACACACACTACATCACACAATATGATACACTAACACACACTACATCACACAATATGATACACTAACACACACACTACATCACACAATATGATACACTAACACACACACTACATCACACAATATGATACACTAACACACACACTACATCACACAATATGATACACTAACACACACACTACATCACACAATATGATACACTAACACACACACTACATCACACAATATGATACACTAACACACACACTACATCACACAATATGATACACTAACACACACACTACATCACACAATATGATACACTAACACACACTACATCACACAATATGATACACTAACACACACACTACATCACACAATATGATACACTAACACACACTACATCACACAATATGATACACTAACACACACACTACATCACACAATATGATACACTAACACACACTACATCACACAATATGATACACTAACACACACTACATCACACAATATGATACACTAACACACACACTACATCACACAATATGATACACTAACACACACACTACATCACACAATATGATACACTAACACACACTACATCACACAATATGATACACTAACACACACACTACATCACACAATATGATACACTAACACACACACTACATCACACAATATGATACACTAACACACACACTACATCACACAATATGATACACTAACACACACTACATCACACAATATGATACACTAACACACACACTACATCACACAATATGATACACTAACACACACACTACATCACACAATATGATACACTAACACACACACTACATCACACAATATGATACACTAACACACACACTACATCACACAATATGATACACTAACACACACACTACATCACACAATATGATACACTAACACACACACTACATCACACAATATGATACACTAACACACACACTACATCACACAATATGATACACTAACACACACACTACATCACACAATATGATACACTAACACACACACTACATCACACAATATGATACACTAACACACACACTACATCACACAATATGATACACTAACACACACACTACATCACACAATATGATACACTAACACACACACTACATCACACAATATGATACACTAACACACACTACATCACACAATATGATACACTAACACACACACTACATCACACAATATGATACACTAACACACACTACATCACACAATATGATACACTAACACACACACTACATCACACAATATGATACACTAACACACACTACATCACACAATATGATACACTAACACACACACTACATCACACAATATGATACACTAACACACACACTACATCACACAATATGATACACTAACACACACACTACATCACACAATATGATACACTAACACACACACTACATCACACAATATGATACACTAACACACACACTACATCACACAATATGATACACTAACACACACACTACATCACACAATATGATACACTAACACACACACTACATCACACAATATGATACACTAACACACACACTACATCACACAATATGATACACTAACACACACACTACATCACACAATATGATACACTAACACACACACTACATCACACAATATGATACACTAACACACACACTACATCACACAATATGATACACTAACACACACACTACATCACACAATATGATACACTAACACACACACTACATCACACAATATGATACACTAACACACACACTACATCACACAATATGATACACTAACACACACACTACATCACACAATATGATACACTAACACACACACTACATCACACAATATGATACACTAACACACACACTACATCACACAATATGATACACTAACACACACACTACATCACACAATATGATACACTAACACACACACTACATCACACAATATGATACACTAACACACACACTACATCACACAATATGATACACTAACACACACACTACATCACACAATATGATACACTAACACACACACTACATCACACAATATGATACACTAACACACACACTACATCACACAATATGATACACTAACACACACACTACATCACACAATATGATACACTAACACACACACTACATCACACAATATGATACACTAACACACACACTACATCACACAATATGATACACTAACACACACACTACATCACACAATATGATACACTAACACACACTACATCACACAATATGATACACTAACACACACACTACATCACACAATATGATACACTAACACACACACTACATCACACAATATGATACACTAACACACACACTACATCACACAATATGATACACTAACACACACACTACATCACACAATATGATACACTAACACACACTACATCACACAATATGATACACTAACACACACTACATCACACAATATGATACACTAACACACACTACATCACACAATATGATACACTAACACACACACTACATCACACAATATGATACACTAACACACACTACATCACACAATATGATACACTAACACACACACTACATCACACAATATGATACACTAACACACACACTACATCACACAATATGATACACTAACACACACACTACATCACACAATATGATACACTAACACACACTACATCACACAATATGATACACTAACACACACACTACATCACACAATATGATACACTAACACACACACTACATCACACAATATGATACACTAACACACACTACATCACACAATATGATACACTAACACACACACTACATCACACAATATGATACACTAACACACACTACATCACACAATATGATACACTAACACACACACTACATCACACAATATGATACACTAACACACACACTACATCACACAATATGATACACTAACACACACACTACATCACACAATATGATACACTAACACACACACTACATCACACAATATGATACACTAACACACACACTACATCACACAATATGATACACTAACACACACTACATCACACAATATGATACACTAACACACACACTACATCACACAATATGATACACTAACACACACACTACATCACACAATATGATACACTAACACACACTACATCACACAATATGATACACTAACACACACACTACATCACACAATATGATACACTAACACACACTACATCACACAATATGATACACTAACACACACACTACATCACACAATATGATACACTAACACACACACTACATCACACAATATGATACACTAACACACACACTACATCACACAATATGATACACTAACACACACTACATCACACAATATGATACACTAACACACACACTACATCACACAATATGATACACTAACACACACACTACATCACACAATATGATACACTAACACACACACTACATCACACAATATGATACACTAACACACACTACATCACACAATATGATACACTAACACACACACTACATCACACAATATGATACACTAACACACACACTACATCACACAATATGATACACTAACACACACACTACATCACACAATATGATACACTAACACACACACTACATCACACAATATGATACACTAACACACACTACATCACACAATATGATACACTAACACACACACTACATCACACAATATGATACACTAACACACACACTACATCACACAATATGATACACTAACACACACACTACATCACACAATATGATACACTAACACACACTACATCACACAATATGATACACTAACACACACACTACATCACACAATATGATACACTAACACACACACTACATCACACAATATGATACACTAACACACACACTACATCACACAATATGATACACTAACACACACACTACATCACACAATATGATACACTAACACACACACTACATCACACAATATGATACACTAACACACACACTACATCACACAATATGATACACTAACACACACTACATCACACAATATGATACACTAACACACACACTACATCACACAATATGATACACTAACACACACACTACATCACACAATATGATACACTAACACACACACTACATCACACAATATGATACACTAACACACACACTACATCACACAATATGATACACTAACACACACACTACATCACACAATATGATACACTAACACACACACTACATCACACAATATGATACACTAACACACACACTACATCACACAATATGATACACTAACACACACACTACATCACACAATATGATACACTAACACACACACTACATCACACAATATGATACACTAACACACACTACATCACACAATATGATACACTAACACACACTACATCACACAATATGATACACTAACACACACACTACATCACACAATATGATACACTAACACACACTACATCACACAATATGATACACTAACACACACACTACATCACACAATATGATACACTAACACACACACTACATCACACAATATGATACACTAACACACACTACATCACACAATATGATACACTAACACACACTACATCACACAATATGATACACTAACACACACTACATCACACAATATGATACACTAACACACACACTACATCACACAATATGATACACTAACACACACTACATCACACAATATGATACACTAACACACACACTACATCACACAATATGATACACTAACACACACTACATCACACAATATGATACACTAACACACACACTACATCACACAATATGATACACTAACACACACACTACATCACACAATATGATACACTAACACACACACTACATCACACAATATGATACACTAACACACACACTACATCACACAATATGATACACTAACACACACACTACATCACACAATATGATACACTAACACACACTACATCACACAATATGATACACTAACACACACACTACATCACACAATATGATACACTAACACACACACTACATCACACAATATGATACACTAACACACACACTACATCACACAATATGATACACTAACACACACACTACATCACACAATATGATACACTAACACACACACTACATCACACAATATGATACACTAACACACACACTACATCACACAATATGATACACTAACACACACACTACATCACACAATATGATACACTAACACACACACTACATCACACAATATGATACACTAACACACACACTACATCACACAATATGATACACTAACACACACACTACATCACACAATATGATACACTAACACACACTACATCACACAATATGATACACTAACACACACACTACATCACACAATATGATACACTAACACACACTACATCACACAATATGATACACTAACACACACACTACATCACACAATATGATACACTAACACACACACTACATCACACAATATGATACACTAACACACACACTACATCACACAATATGATACACTAACACACACACTACATCACACAATATGATACACTAACACACACACTACATCACACAATATGATACACTAACACACACACTACATCACACAATATGATACACTAACACACACACTACATCACACAATATGATACACTAACACACACACTACATCACACAATATGATACACTAACACACACACTACATCACACAATATGATACACTAACACACACACTACATCACACAATATGATACACTAACACACACACTACATCACACAATATGATACACTAACACACACACTACATCACACAATATGATACACTAACACACACACTACATCACACAATATGATACACTAACACACACACTACATCACACAATATGATACACTAACACACACACTACATCACACAATATGATACACTAACACACACACTACATCACACAATATGATACACTAACACACACACTACATCACACAATATGATACACTAACACACACACTACATCACACAATATGATACACTAACACACACTACATCACACAATATGATACACTAACACACACACTACATCACACAATATGATACACTAACACACACACTACATCACACAATATGATACACTAACACACACACTACATCACACAATATGATACACTAACACACACACTACATCACACAATATGATACACTAACACACACTACATCACACAATATGATACACTAACACACACTACATCACACAATATGATACACTAACACACACACTACATCACACAATATGATACACTAACACACACACTACATCACACAATATGATACACTAACACACACACTACATCACACAATATGATACACTAACACACACACTACATCACACAATATGATACACTAACACACACACTACATCACACAATATGATACACTAACACACACTACATCACACAATATGATACACTAACACACACACTACATCACACAATATGATACACTAACACACACTACATCACACAATATGATACACTAACACACACACTACATCACACAATATGATACACTAACACACACACTACATCACACAATATGATACACTAACACACACACTACATCACACAATATGATACACTAACACACACTACATCACACAATATGATACACTAACACACACTACATCACACAATATGATACACTAACACACACTACATCACACAATATGATACACTAATACACACTACATCACACAATATGATACACTAACACACACACTACATCACACAATATGATACACTAACACACACACTACATCACACAATATGATACACTAACACACACACTACATCACACAATATGATACACTAACACACACACTACATCACACAATATGATACACTAACACACACTACATCACACAATATGATACACTAACACACACTACACCACATACTACACCACACCACACACTACACCACACTACACTACACCACACACTACACTACACCACACCACACTGCACTACACCACACACTACACCACACACTACACTACACCAAACCACACCACACTACACCACACACTACACCACACCACACTACACCACCCCCTACACCACACCACACCACACCCTACACTATGCCACACTACACTACAGGAAACATCACACTGGTTAATCAGTTCCTCTGTTCCTCCTGTCCTGGTCCAGGCTCATCTTTCTCTTCCATAAGAATGGACACATGAGGTATAAAGCTAAGGTGAAGCCTCCTCGTCTGAACGGAAAGAGAGTGGGGGTGTATTCTACACGCAGTCCTCACAGACCCAACGTCATCGGCCTCACACTCGCTAAACTGGACACTATCACAGGTCAGGACACACAACACACACACACAGGTCAGGACACACAATACACACACACTCAGGTCAGGACACACATACATACTCAGGTCAGGACACACAACACACACACACACACACACACACACTCAGGTCAGGACACACAACACACATACACACTCAGGTCAGGACACACAACACACACACTCAGGTCAGGACACACAACACACTCACACACTCAGGTCAGGACACACAACACACTCAGGTCAGGACACACAACACACATACACACTCAGGTCAGGACACACAACACACATACACACTCAGGTCAGGACACACAACACACATACACACTCAGGTCAGGACACACAACACACTCAGGTCAGGACACACAACACACATACACACTCAGGTCAGGACACACAACACACATACACACTCAGGTCAGGACACACAACACACATACACACTCAGGTCAGGACACACAACACACACACACACTCAGGTCAGGACACACAACACACATACACACTCAGGTCAGGACACACAACACACACACTCAGGTCAGGACACACAACACACACACACTCAGGTCAGGACACACAACACACACACTCAGGTCAGGACACACAACACACACACTCAGGTCAGGACACACAACACACACACACACTCAGGTCAGGACACACAACACACACACACACTCAGGTCAGGACACACAACACACACACTCAGGTCAGGACACACAACACACACACTCAGGTCAGGACACACAACACACACACTCAGGTCAGGACACACAACACACATACACACTCAGGTCAGGACACACAACACACTCAGGTCAGGACACACAACACACACACACACTCAGGTCAGGACACACAACACACACACACACTCAGGTCAGGACACACAACACACACACTCAGGTCAGGACACACAACACACACACTCAGGTCAGGACACACAACACACACACTCAGGTCAGGACACACAACACACTCAGGTCAGGACACACAACACACACACACACTCAGGTCAGGACACACAACACATACACACTCAGGTCAGGACACACAACACATACACACTCAGGTCAGGACACACAACACACACACACACACTCAGGTCAGGACACACAACACACACACACACTCAGGTCAGGACACATAACACACACACACATTCAGGTCAGGACACACAACACATACACACTCAGGTCAGGACACACAACACACACACACACACTCAGATCAGGACACACAACACACACACTCAGGTCAGGACACACAAGACACACTCAGGTCAGGACACACAACACACACACACACTCAGGTCAGGACACACAACACACACACTCAGGTCAGGACACACAAGACACACTCAGGTCAGGACACACAACACACACTCAGGTCAGAACACACAACACACACACTCAGGTCAGAACACACAACACACACACTCAGGTCAGGACACACAACACACACTCAGGTCAGAACACACAACACACACACTCAGGTCAGAACACACAACACACACACTCAGGTCAGAACACACAACACACACTCAGGTCAGAACACACAACACATTATTCAGGTCAGAACACATGATTGTTAACTGTATCTTCATCATGGCTGTTGTATTATCTTTGTGTGTTTAACTCACATAACAACAAAAACAACATTAATAACACTGTGACATCACACACTTCAGTGCAGCAATAATCAACCAGTCCAGTACTGTGGAGGGCAGAGGCCACGCCTCCTTAACACTGACTGACCCACAGAGGCCAGGCCTCCTTAACACTGACTGACCCACAGAGGCCACGCCTCCTTAACACTGACTGACCCACAGAGGCCACGCCTCCTTAACACTGACTGACCCACAGAGGCCAGGCCTCCTTAACACTGACTGACCCACAGAGGCCACGCCTCCTTAACACTGACTGACCCACAGAGGCCACGCCTCCTTAACACTGACTGACCCACAGAGGCCACGCCTCCTTAACACTGACTGACCCACAGAGGCCACGCCTCCTTAACACTGACTGACCCACAGAGGCCACGCCTCCTTAACACTGACTGACCCACAGAGGCCACGCCTCCTTAACACTGACTGACCCACAGAGGCCACGCCTCCTTAACACTGACTGACCCACAGAGGCCACGCCTCCTTAACACTGACTGACCCATAGAGGCCACGCCTCCTTAACACTGACTGACCCACAGAGGCCACGCCTCCTTAACACTGACTGACCCACAGAGGCCACGCCTCCTTAACACTGACTGACTGACCCACAGAGGCCACGCCCCCTCATGTCTGTGCTCTGCTG
The DNA here is from genome assembly GCF_019097595.1 of Hemibagrus wyckioides. NCBI lineage: Eukaryota > Metazoa > Chordata > Actinopteri > Siluriformes > Bagridae > Hemibagrus > Hemibagrus wyckioides. The sequence goes on from NC_080712.1 coordinate 1,769,066, forward strand.
TTCTGCAGGTGATGTCCTGAACCTGTCAGGTGTGGATCTGATCTCCGGCACCCCTGTACTGGACATTAAACCCTACATTCCCGAGTATGACTCTCCACTCACACACAGCGCACTGACCACAGAGCCGCAACACCAGCAGGAAGTGCTCTCTGACACACCTGACACACCCGAGGAACCGGAGCGTCTGGAGAGCTTGTGCGTCTCCTCGTCTGAAGAGCAGCTGGGTGAGGATGAGGGTGAGGTTGATGAGGGTGAGGGTGCAGCAGGACGTGGTGTGAGCACTGTGATGGAGGAGCTGAGGGAGTTTCTCCTGCAGGGAGATGAAGATCAACACACCAACACAGCCCAGGAGGAAGAGGAGGAGGAGGAAGAGGAGGAGGTGTGTGAGACGAACAGCAGAGTCGCTTCCTGGATCAGAAAACCTCCAGTAGATCCTCTGAGTGTGAGATTCACTCCTACTGCAGAGCGACAACTCGCCCACTTCCTGCCACCTCACTGCTCAGGTCTTTCTCTCTCTCACACACACACACACACACACACACACACACACACACACCCCTGTCCAGCTGTGTCTTTTATAAAACCTAATTACTCTTATTAATTATAAAGTGTTCAGTACATACAGATTAATCCTAAAAAATAATCAGACTCATCACTAATAATATTTCAGTGTGCAGATTTCAGCTTTCATTTCCAGACATTTACATCTCTTTCTTGGACTTCTGCTCACTTGTGGTCACTTGTGGTCAGATGGGTGGGGCTTCAAACAGAAGGTGTCATGTTCTGAGTTTGTGAACATGTCTAGCCGTAAATATCTGGAAGAGAAAAGCTGAAATTCTGCTCTGTCGTCTCATCTTCATCTGTTACTCTCAAAGCCAAGTGTTTTCAGGAGTAAGCAAAAAGAATATAGAAGGTTTTGCTGTTCCAATACTTATGGAGAGGGCAGTAAATCCTGTCGTGAGTGTGAAACCCTCTGGTGTGCTGTCGTGTGTTTCAGACACGGGAAGGCCGAAGTTCCGTTTTTTTAACGGTCCTGAGGAAGCCGCCGCCGCCATCCGGGGAGTTTTATCAGCTGACCCCAGGTCTGTGTACCGGAGAAAGCGCTGCAGCGATCGCCTCTTCTTCTTCAGTCTGGACACGGCTCACATCACCTGCTGGTTCGGGGACGGATTCGCTGAAGTGTTGTGCGTCCGCCCCATCATGAACCCGGAGGGAGGAGCTCAGGGTCCGAGAGAACCGCCCCCTGTCTCCTCCTCTCAAATATAAACTCTCTAATATATACATGTAATATCCTGTGAGTGTGTGTGTGTGTGTGTGTGTTCAATTCATTATTCAAATGTCCTAGAGCTTTCCTTTGATCATTAAGATGCCAGAGATCTTGCTGTGTTAAATCAAATAAAATCAACTCTTCTTATTGATCTGCTGTAGACTTGATCCTCATTTATAACATCAATTTCTTCAGTGTTACTGTAATGTTTTATCACCGAGGGGTTTTTAGAATTTAAATAATGTAAAGGACATACTTTAGCATTTTACATTATATTAAAAAATATTTTTTATGATGATAAAGATAAAAGTATGTAGAGTATACTAGACCTTAACCGTAACACTAAATAAAGCTTGTAGTAACCGTTAGTAACCGCTAGATGGCAGGTGGAAAGCTATTACGCTTCCTGTCGCATGTGTTTATAAGCGCTTAGAACACGGCCCGTCGCATGTCGGTGACGTCACTGCGCGTCACATTTTTTGAACTGAACGGCGGTTAAAAACAAACGACAGCAGTTATTGTTTTATTAAAAGGAAATAAGGTAAGAAGTCTACAATATTGTGTTCTCACTAGCAGCTTAAATATATAAGAAAACTTAAACTTAAGGATTAACATGAGCAGAGTTTAAAACTAAAGTGTGTTTTTTTGTTTAGTAGCTTGACGTTCCGTGATGCTAATGCTAGCTGTAGTGTAGGCGCTCGGAAACGCGGTCACGTCCTGAATCAGAGTGCACTCCCTGTTCCAGCGCACTCTGTAGGGGGCGAAGCCGGTCTTATTTCGCCATGTTTAGTGCACTACATGTCAGGTGACAGGCGATTTGGCGTTTACAGAATTATCAGACCAGTTGGGTTCAAATCCGAAGAGTTCTCTGTTTAATGAAGGTTTAAGTGTTAGTTCAGTTTAGCAGCTTTTCATGTGTAATTTATTTATTTATTTTATGACTAGGTTACATACTGTTGCGTTTAATTATTCATTTATATTTACGTGGTACACGTCTGTATGTACACACCGATCAGCCATAACATTATGACCACCTGTCTAATATTGTGTTGGTCCTTTTTTGCTGACAAACAGCTCTGACCCGTCGAGGCATGGACTCCACTAGATCCCTGAAGGTGTGCTGTGGGATCTTACACCAAGATGTTAGCAGCAGATCCTTCAAGTCCTGTAAGTTGCGAGGTGGAACCTCCATGGCTCAGACTTGTTTGTCCAGAACATCCCACAGATGCCTGATTGGATTGAGATCTGGGGAATTTGGAGGTGGAGTCAACACCTCAGACTGGTTGTTGTGGTCATCAAACCATTCCTGAACCATTTCTGATTTGTGTCATGGTGCATTCTCCTGCTGAAAGAGGCCACAGCCATCAGGGAATACTGTTCCATGAAAGGGTGTAGATGGTCTGCAACAATGTTTAGGTAGGTGGTACGTGTCAAAGTAACATCCACATGGATGCAGGACCCAAGGTTTCCCAGCAGAACACTGACCACAGCATGACACTGCCTCCACCGGCTCTCCTTCTTCCCATAGTGCATCCTGGTGCCATGTGTTGCCCAGGTAAGAGACGCACACGCACCCGGTCATCCACGTGATGTAAAAGAAAACGTGATTCATCAGACCAGGCCACCGTCTTCCATTTCTCCGTGGTCCAGTTCTGATGCTCACGTGCCCATTGTTGGTGCTTTCGGTGGTGCACAGGGGTCAGCATGGGCACCCTGACCTGTCTGCGGCTATGCAGCCCCATACACAACACACTGTCCTGCACTGTGTATTCTGACCCCTTTCTATCAGAACCAGCATTAACTTCTTCAGCGGTTTGATCAACAGTATCTCGTCTGTTGGATCGGATCACACGGTCCACCCTTCTCTCCCCACGTGCATCAATGAGCCTTGACCGTCCATGACCCTGTCTCCGGTTCACCACTGTTCCTTCCTTGGACCACTTTTGATAGATACTGACCACTGCAGACCGGGAACACCCCACAAGAGCTGCAGTTTTGGAGATGTTCTGATCCAGTGGTCTAGCATCACAATTTGGCCCTTTAGGTCAAACTCACTCAAATCCTTACTCTTGTCCATTTTTCCTGCTTCTAACATCAACTTTGAGGACAAAATGTTGACTTGCTGCCTAACAGGTGCCATGATGAGGAGATACTCAGTCTTATTCACGGCACCTGGCACTGGTCATAATGTTATGGCTGATTGGTGTGTGTATATAACACAGATGTGTTCTGGTTTATTTCTTGTTGTTCTATTAATAGAACTGAAACATTAATCAGTGTACATGAAGGAATTGGTCATACTGATTAATCTCTCTCTCTCTCTCTCTCTCTCTCTCTCTCTCTCTCTCGCTCGCTCGCTCCTTACAGAAGCAGTAATGTCGAGTATCAGAGCCCCTGTGAGTACATCATCATTGCTCTGAACTGACACATGGATATAACAACAATTACATAACACCAATAAAACACCAGGTTAATGCTGGAGACTTGACTCTAAAGTGTGTGTGTGTGTGTGTGTGTGTGTGTTTCAGCACACAGTGGGGTGTGAGCGAGCTCCACTGCGTGATGTACAGAATGAGAGATCAGCACTGCAGCAGACTTCATCCAGTATTAAAGTGTGTGAGGTGCACACTGATCAGGTAACTGCAGTAACACACCGTGTGTGTGTGTGTGTGTGTGTGTGTGTGTGTGTGTGTGTGTGTGTGTGTGTGTGTGAGAGAGAGAGAGAGACAGAGAGAAGGAGAGGGTTTGAAGTTTTTCCTCAGCAGGTTTGGAGTAAAATCGAGTCTTGCTCTGAAGATGTTTTGGACCTTTTCCCCCAGACACAAGATACTTTAATAAACCAGTAAACTCCACAGTGAGCAGGACCAATTCATCAGCTCTTGTCTGTCTGTCTGTCTGTCTATCTGCCTGTTGTAAATGAATATTTTATGTATTTTGGTTTTGTTGTGTTGGAGAATAAGAGGATTATGAACACCTCCTAATCAGCTGATGATGTAATATCAGTTCTGTGATTAGTTTTCGTACTGATGATGTCTCAAAGATGTGGATCATGATTTATATTGATATGATCCAGGAGCTGAACTCTGTGGGTGGTGTTAGAGAAGTCTGGGCTGACCACACCAGGAGACTGAATGAATTTGTGTTCATCCTGTGCTCTGATTGTACTGTAAATGTCTTTTATCCCCCAAACAGAAGGAAAACCTCTCCAAGTCATCCTTCATCACCGACTCTGATCCAAACCTGTGCAGCAGAGATGCAAACATCACGTTTAAGTCCTTCACATGTGCAGGAGGAGAGGTGGAGATCTCGGACCGATCCAATCTCTCAGACAGGTCTGTTCTAATCACTCACGACTCTCCAGACGTCTCTCCTCTTAACAACACCACCGTGACACACGAGGACACCGAGGGCCAACATGAAGATCATCTGTACTGCAGATACACCACCTCCAGAACACAGGAAGACCACGCCTACTCTGACCATCAGTCTCTGAGTCGCACAAACTCCATCACCTTCACATCCTTCACCTGTCCAGGAGGAGAAGTCGAGATTGCAGGAGATGAACCAGTTGTTGCTGAAGAGCCGGAGTTACAGAATCTTGTTCAGAATTTTGGAGATGAAAGCTCTGATGAACACACGGAGCTTCCCAGCTGCCATTTTGATCATCTGTACTGTAATACTCAAACATCTGAGCTTACATCTGGGAACATGGAGGAGGAGGAGGAGGAGGAGGGTGAAGAAGGTGGTGGTGGTGGTGAGTCTGTAAACTCTGCGTCCATCTCCAAAAACATCACAGACATCACCTTTAAATCCTTCACCTGTCCTGGAGGAGAAGTTGAAATTGCAGAAGACTCACTCGTGAAGAATGAATCAGAAGTGCATAATCCTGAAAGTGAGACCTGTGAAGAGCACACAGAGCTTCCAAGCCGCCATTTTGATCATTTGTACTGTAATATTCAAACATCTGAGCTGAGATCTGGGGAGGAGGAGGAGGATGGTGATGAAGGTTCTGTAATTCTTCCAGCCATCAGCAAAAAAGCTACAGACATCACTTTTAAATCCTTCCCCTGTCCTGGAGAAGTTAAAATTTCAGAAGACTTTTCACTTGTACAGAATGAATCACCCGTGATGAATCAGTCACTCATCACTAAAGATTCAGAAGTGCAGACTCTTCAGAGTGAGAGCTGTGGTGATCAGACCAGGCTTCCCAGCTCTCAGTTTGATCCTCCCTACTGTAATGACGAACCAGAATGTATACCTGTTCAGGTAGACGGTTCCATCACGCGCTCCACCATGTTAGACGCTAACAATCCGGGAGGAGTTGGTACTGAAAGCGACTCTTATAGTGTCCTAATCGGCTCCTCTGCGGTGGAGAGACGAGACGACGTAACCTTCTGCTTCTCAGGTGCTGAAGTGGAGATCGAGAACACCTACAGAACGTCAGACGTGTCCACGCTCATGAAGGGTTTAAAGATCTACGAGCAGGCCGAGTCCTCGCCTAACAGTGAGTTAAGCGTAGTCTGTGCAGAAAGCGTTCTGGTTGGAGAGAAAGATGACCATGTTTACTGTCCAGTTGTGAGAAATGATCCAGAAGTGACTGGTTCTGAGACTGATGCTCACCTCAACGTGCAGATCTCCACTTCTGGGGTTGTAGAAAGATCAGAAAGACCACCGAGGAGCAAGGGATCAGAGAATACAGAGTCTGATGTGATGTTTCCTGAAAGTTCTTCAGATTCCATAGAGGTACAAGCTGTAAGATCTGTCCAGCAGCAAGATCTTGACCAGCAAACGTCTGCAAATCCTGAAGAAAATGTGCTCGAGGATGAAAACCCAGGACTCGGATGTGATGTTCAGGAAGTGTTTTCAGATGAAAATGGCAAATTATCTCATTCCCATCCTGGTGTTGATGGAATTCCTGAAAATGTCGGTGATTTAGAAACCCAGACTGTGCAGAACTTCATCAGCCGAAATGCTAACGTGTCGACCCATGCTGATCCTGAAATCTTGCGTTCTGAAAGTGTAGAGATGGAAGCTCAGATGAAAATGTGGAGCCACATCATTCTTTCTGAACCTTCCACTCCTAAACATTCAGCACTTGGACATCTCTGGCTTCCGGAAAGTCCCATTCCTCCTCCGCAGCTGCACTCCACCGTACTCACCACACCGTTAACCCCGAAACCTGCCTCTGCTCCTCAGCTGCAGAAAGAGAAGGTCATGAAGGATCTCTCCACTGTGGGACAAGGACCTCTCCAGGACCAGCTCAGGAAAATGGGCGAACTCTTGATCGCAGCCTCCGGGAAATTCTCCGCCCCGGCAGCCGTGACGCCTGTGCAGCAGCACAGCGCCTGTGTGTGGACCACGCCCACACTGCAGCAGGAACGCAGCACCAACACTTCCGCCGTCATGGAGGAGAGGAAAGAGATTGACGTCTCAGATGCCTGCACTTCTACAGACTCCCTGCTCTGGAGGCAAGTGAGGCGTGTCCATGTTATTCCTTCTGTAACAGAGTTTCTGTGCTCATTATGATCATTTCTGACCCTTATTGATGCATTAGGGTTTTGTTCCACATTTAATCCACTCAAAACAACTGGCACAAAAAACCTGACACAGTAAACAACTCGGCCACTCGTATTAACTGACCCATTCACCAAAGAAATGACTCGCATGACCCACTGACTCGAGGCACTGATGTTGGACGAGTAGCTCTGACTTGCAGTCTCCACTCTAATTCATCCCAAAGGTGTTCTATGGGGTTGAGGTCAGGACCAGCTCAATGATCTGGAGGGGTGTCCCAAAACTTTTGGCAATATAGTGTAGATCGGAAAACAACTAAACGAGTCAAATAAACAGATGAACAATTCAACCAAGTAACTGAGAGAAGCATCACACACCTGACTAAACCACACACACACACATATAGCTAATCCGACACACACACACACACACAGCTGACTGAACTTCCAGTCCACCTGAGTGAACACCAGTCTATTTAAACTCTTAATTTAAACTTTACAGTGTCTGTTTTTGTGTTTCATCTGGTGTGTGTGTGTCTGTGTGTGTGGTTTCAGTGTGAGTCGCAGTAATCTGGAGTGTTTGTCCCGCTCTGAGCTGGAGCAGAAGCTGATCTCCACTCTCATCATGGTGGAGGTCCTGTCTCAGCAGCTTACATCAGCCCAGAACCAGAACCTCAAGGGCAGAACTGAGGCGAGCCCGTCCAGCCTGAGAGACCGTCTGGTCCAGACGGAGCGCACCGAGCTCAGCCAGGTCAGAGGAAACGTGTATAAATACACATCATCATGTTTAGTTTGTACATTCATCAGTATGTCATTAACAGGTTCATATTTGGCTGTAAACGAGATCTCGGCTTTGTGATGTCTCTGTGTGTGTGTGTGTGTGTGTGTGTGTGTGTGTGTGTGTGTGTGTGTGTGTAGACGGGACCATACAGAGAGCTGTATGTGAGTGCACTGGAGCGAATCCAAACTCTGGAGCTCAATCAGGAAACTTTTCACAGCTTGCACCAAGCCATGCAGCTCATGAACAAAACCTTGGTAACACACACACCTACACACACATGACTTTAACATAATGTCTGTACACAGTACACACAGGTAAAGCTACAATTATACAGTGGATATATAATAAGTGTGTGTGGTGTTTTTGTGCAGATGAGTATTAAATCCGAAACAGATGAAGCTCTCGGCAGCATGAAGGAGCTCGAAGGCATCGTTAATGACGATCAAAAAATCCACTCCCAGCAGGTGAAGCTCCCCACTCCCTCCTCCTGTTCCACTACACCTAACTAGTGTGCTATGTTATACACACTGATCAGCCATAACATTATGACCAGTGCCAGGTGACGTGAATGAGACTGAGTATCTCCTCATCATGGCCCCTGTTAGTGGGTGGGATATATTAGGCAGCAGGTGAATATTTTATCCTCAAAGTTGATGTTAGAAGCAGGAAAAATGGACAAGTGTAAGGATTTGAGTGAGTTTGACCTAAAGGGCCAAATTGTGATGGCTAGACCACTGGATCAGAGCATCTCCAAAACTGCAGCTCTTGTGGGGTGTTCCCGGTCTGCAGTGGTCAGTATCTATTAAAAGTGGTCCAAAGAAGGAACAGTGGTGAACCGGTGACAGGGTCATGGGCGGTCAAGGATCATTGATGCACGTGGGGAGAGAAGGGTGGCCCGTGTGATCCGATCCAACAGACGAGCTACTGTTGCTCAAACTGCTGAAGAAGTTAATTCAATTCAATTTTATTTATATAGCACTTTTAACAATAAACATTGTCTCAAAGCAGCTTTACAGAACATAAGAAAAAAAAACATGTAAACAGTCTTAGATGTTTAGACAAAATGATCCCTAGTGAGCAAGCTTGATGTGACTGGTGAGGAAAAACTCCCTTATATGGTATGAGGAAGAAACCTTAAGAGGAACCAGACTCAAAAGGGAACCCATCCTCATTTGGGTGACAGTGGACATGAAAAATGTCCTTTCTGCATTTCTGTATAGTCAGTTGTGTGATGTAGAATGTTAGTGTGTGTATTAATTAGGAGGTTGTTGTTGTCCTCGAAGTCCACATAGGGTCAGCAGTGTGGCTTTGATATACCCAATTCCTCACAAAGCAGAACCCAGGAGCTGGTCATCTCTGGATGTCACAGGATCCTCAGGTCATCTCTGGATGTCACAGGATCCTCAGGTCATCTCTGGATGTCACAGGATCCTCAGGTCATCTCTGGATGTCACAGGATCCTCAGGTCATCTCTGGATGTCACAGGATCCTCAGGTCATCTCTGGATGTCACAGGATCCTCAGGTCATCTCTGGATGTCACAGGATCCTCAGGTCATCTCTGGATGTCTCGGGGTTGGCCTCTGTCTACTGGAGCTGGCACAATCTCCAGAGACCTCGGAATGGGTGGAAGAAGGGAAACAAGTGGAAAGGAATTAGCGTAGCTGCTGTTCATGATGTTAGCAGAACTTGATAATGTGCATTTAATCAGATGTACTGGAGCACGAGGTTATGGGACGAATTATTTGTGTGCCTGGATAAAGAGATACGTCTTTAGTCTACATTTAAACTGGGAGACTGTGTCTGAGCCCCGAACACTGTCAGGAAGACTGTTCCAAAGTTTAGGAGCTAAATACGAAAACACTCTAACCCCTTTTGTAGACTTTGATATTCTGGGAACTACCAGAAGTCCGGAGTTTTGAGATCTTAAGGAGCATGGTGGATTGTAATGTGTCAGAGGACTGGTTAGATATGAGGGAGCTAAACCATTTAGAGCCTTGAATGTAAGTAGTGCTAGTTTATAATTAATTGTAATCTTATCAGGTAGCCAGTGCAGGGATGATAATATTGGGGTTATATGATCATATTTTCTTGACCTGGTAAGACCTCTAGTAATGCATTACAATAGTCCAGTCTGGAGGTCAGGAATGCATGAACTAGCTTTTCTGCATTAGATACAGATAAAATGTTCCTGAGAATGATCTATAGTGTGGAATGCAGCACTAAGATCAAGTAAGAATATTGAGATGCAGCCTTGGTCCGAAGCTAAAAGCAGATCATTAGTGATTTTAACTAGTGCAGTTTCTATACTATGATGGGGCCTGAAACCTGACTGAAATTCCTCAAGGATATTGTTTTCCTGTAGGAAGGACCATAATTGAGCTGACACCTTTTCTAATATTTTTGATATAAACGGAAGGTTTGAAACTGGTGTGTAATTTATTTCATTAGGGTCTAGTTTAGGTTTCTTAAGAAGAGGCTTAATAACTGCTAACTTGAGAGGTTTAGGGACCTAGATATAATGAGGAGTTAATAATATTGAGAAGAGGCTCTCCAGCTGCATGTATCACTTCTTTCAGCAATCTGGTTGGAATTGGATCTAACAAACGTTGTTGGTTTAGCCGTGGTGATAAGTTTAACTAGATCTTCCTGCCCTATACCTGTAAAGCATTGTAGCTCTAGATGTGGAGCATTAGGCTGGTCTGGATCACGGGATATTGTCAGAGGTTGAACATCCAATATTTTGTTCCTGATACTATCAATTTTTTAAGTGAAGAAATTCATAAAGTCATCACTACTGTGCTGAAATACTCTCTCCAGAAATCTGATGCTTTGTTAGTCTAGCCACTGTACTAAATAAGAATCTGGGATTGTTCTGGTTTATACGCTGTCTTTATACTCAATTCTGAATATTTCTAATTTGGTTTTTCTCCACTTTGGCTCGAGGTTACGGGTTGCTCTCTTGAGGACGTGAGTATGACTATTGTACCATGGTGCAGGTGTTTTATCTCTGACCTTTTTTAGTCGGATGGGGGCAACAGTGTCTAGTGTACTGGTAAAAATAGTGCCTATGCTGTTGGTTACATTTAGGGGTCTAGTAAAAAGTTGAGACAGATCTGGCAGATTGTTTGTAAATCTGTCTTTAGTGGTTGGAGTTATAGTTCTACCAAATTGATAACGTGGAGAGACGTGTCTAATATGTTGTACAGGTAGAGTGTACATTAAGAGGTGATGGTCTGTGATGTCATCGCTTTGAGGTAGAACGGTTATATCAGTAACGTCGTTCCCATGTGATATAACTAAGTCTAGTGTATGATTAAAACGATGAGTTGGTCTAGTGATGATTTGTTTAACATTCATGTAGACCGTGCTAATGATGCTTTAGGACACTCTGGTTTCTGGATTTACTAAATTCTTTTGGGGTTAAAGTCTCCTACAATGAATCAATAGGTCCGAGAGTAAATGTGCAAACTCTTTAGGAAAATCACTGTAGGACCCCGGGGGTCTGTACACGGTGGCCAGAGCAAGATATAGCAGGGATTTATTATGTATGTCTGTGAGTGCTACATTAATGACAAGCACTTGGAATGAGTTAAACCTGGGTCCTGTTTTCAGAGCAACAGTAAGAGAATTGTTATAGATGTTTGCAACACCACCTCCACCACCAGTCTGATGGGGCTCATGCTTATAGGAATATCCTGATGGAGTAGACTCATTCAGACCAATGTGGTCCTTTGGTCTAAGCCAGGTTTCAGTAAGACAGAGTGCATCAAGACTCTTATCTGAGATCATTTCATTAACAGTAAGAGCTTTAGGTTTAAGGGATCTAATGTTAAGAAGCCCAAATTTTAGAAATTGTGTTTTTTTTTGTTTTGTTTTAATGCTGGTTCTGATAGAAAGATGTCCGAATACACAGTGCAGGACAGGTCAGGGCTGTTTTGGCAGCACCAACACGATATACGGTGTGTGTTGAGCTTTTCCTAACAACTCTGATGGATCTGCTTCAGGTTCTTCAGGTTGCTCAGATGTTTGTTGACTGCCGTTTTCACACAGAGACCTGGACTTTCACTCCACTGTTGTAGAATATTTCTCATTTAGTTTTTTGTTCTGCTCCTGCACTGATCTGACCTTGTGTTTGTAGACCAAAGCTCTAGTGTTTCAGCTGACCGAAGCAGGAGCAGATATTCTTCTGTGTTTTTATCCATCTCTCAGTTTTAACACCTCCACACTTGGATGGTGTGTGTTCAGTGCAGCACATATAAAGCTGAGTTTTTGTCTGGTTTTACCACAAAACCTCATCCCACATGATATCTGGGTCTCTCCAGACATGATCTGTTTTTCAGAGCAGTGGTATCTTTCTAACTTCCTTCCTGCTACAGGCCAGTTGTGCACCTTTACTCCACCCTGAGCCACTGGACTCTGTAGCTCCTTTAGAGTGATGGTTGACCTCACTGAGGCTTCACTCTCCAGTTCCCTTCTTACTCTGGCTGCGTCTACACTAATCCGGATAAATAAACCCGTCTAAAAACGCTCCACATTATCGCTTTCAGTCGTTCCCAAAACTTGTAACTTCTATCTCTAATTTCTTCTGCTTCCTTTTTGCTCTTCACTCTTACAGCTTTACTCCAGATTCACCGTCTTTAATTAAGAGGCTCTGTATTTAGAAGATTAGAGTATTTAATGACTGACCTGTAGAGCTGTGGTCATTACATCACGTTTTTTTTTATCTGTGGACACTGGGAGCTTCCACTGGACAGGGAGTGACAGAATTATTGTGCTAACAGAATTATTCAGTTCAGTAAATTTGTCAGAATAATTTCTAATATAAAGCTGTATGTTTAAGTTTTATTCATTTTAAGGTTTGGTGACAGAACAGGACATCAGTGTCCTTTATAATCCATGAATACTAAACATTGATGTATATCCTGAGATTTAACTGCGTGTGTGTGTGTGTGTGTGTGTGTGTGTGTAGCTGGGGCAGATGAAAGCTCTCTTTGCACGCTGTATGGACATGCTGAGGAAAATGGAGCAGAAAAACAAAGTGTGTGTGAAGGATAGAGATGATATGAGGAAGCAGATGGAAGAAGCTCTGGAGAAGGAATCAATGGTCACACACACACACACACACACACACACACCTGGTTAAATTGAACTTCACAATATGGAGTGGATTTTTTTTGCTTGAATATTTATATTTGTTTTGAATATACTGTGTGTGTGTAGGTGTTGCGGGTGCTGGAACAGTTGCGTCTCCATCACACCACACTAGTGTCCGATCTCCAGTCTAACCTTGGATCCCACGAGGAACTGACAGATGCACTCACACAGACTTACCCACAGCTGGTGAGAACACACACACACACAATGAGAAAAATGTCACTCTTTTCACATGACTACTTCCATATTATACTCTTGTACCTCTGTCATGTCGTTAAGCCTCAGCACTGTGTGTGTGTGTGTGTGTGGTTGCTTTGTGCTCAGGTGGAGCTGAATAGGATGCATATGGACTCTGTGACCGAAGCCAACACACTGCTGAGAGAGACGATGGAGGAACACACACGTCTATCAGCTGAGGTATCTCGCGCGCACACACACACACACACACGTTCTCATTACACACAGGTGATGTACTGAAGGTTGTGTTGTGTTTATTAGCTCCATACAGCTCAGCAGCTCCTCCAGAGGACGTATCCGTTACTGCACAAACTCCAGCACAGAGCATCAGCTGCTGTAGAGCAGAGTCAGAAACACCAGGAGGAGAGAGACCGAGCTGTAGAGGACAGAGAACAGGTCTCACACACACACACACACAGTCCTGCACTATAGTGTGTGGAGGAATGTTGCATTATGCCACTTTTCCCTCTTTATGTACTCTGTGTGTGTGTGTGTGTGTGTTAAAGATGGTGCAGCAGTTGTACGACACACACTCCAGCCTGCAGGAGGCACATCAGCAGATTGCAGATCTCAACACACAGATGACCATCATGAGCTCAGGTGTGTGTGTGTGGGTGGGTGGAATATTGACCACAGACATCAGGTGGAAGTAACACACACCCTCACCCATGTCTGAATGATCCCCCCCTCCTGAGCTGTGACTGGACAGTGTTCGGTCAGCACACTGCTGCTTGGATGATTGAGACTTCAAAAAAAGATAAATAAAATAAAGAGAAGGAAATGCTTCCCTGCTGCTTTGCTCTGGTTGCTATGGTGATGTTGCTTTTGTCTATTCTCACTGTGTCCTTCTGCTCTGGCTGTGTCTCCACTTCGGTTGTATAAATGATGGACATGCCATCATCAGTTAACTGGACTTTACTTATTTTTGTTTGTGTATATGATTGCTGTCAAGAGTTATCATAAATCACAGTATACAGTGATGTATTGGCAGTCTTCTAATATTGTGTGTGTGTGTGTGTGTGTGTCAGAGATGGCAGTTCTGCGTGAGCAGCTGACTGAGGTAGAGGATGAGCGCTCTCAGTTACAGAGGAAGGCCACTGAGCTCTCCGCTACAGTTTCCTCTTCTCTGGCATCTTACACTTTCCTGGAGCAAACACTAGCCTCAGAGACCAGCAAGTATGACACACACACACTCTCTCTCTCCATCCATGAACTTGTGAACATCTCTTACTATGTAGACATTCACTGATCAGGCATAACATTATGACCAGTGCCAGGTGAAGTGAATGAGACTGAGTATCTCCTCATCATGGCACCTGTTAGTGGGTGGGATATATTAGGCAGCAGGTGAACATTTTGTCCTCAAAGTTGATGTTAGAAGCAGGAAAAATGGACAAGTGTAAGGATTTGAGTGAGTTTGACCTAAAGGGCCAAATTGTGATGGCTAGACCACTGGATCAGAACATCTCCAAAACTGCAGCTCTTGTGGGGTGTTCCCGGTCTGCAGTGGTCAGTATCTATCAAAAGTGGTCCAAGGAAGGAACAGTGGTGAACCGGAGACAGGGTCATGGGCGGTCAAGGATCATTGATGCACGTGGGGAGAGAAGGCTTCGACAGGTCAGGGCTGTTTTGGCAGCAAAAGGAGGACCGACACAATATTAGGCAGGTGGTCATAATGTTCGGTCGAGTGTAGTGTTTCAGGGTTCCACTGTTTACAGTGACACGTCTTTTATTTTCCGTCGTAATACTGACATTAGCCTTGACTACTCTGTACACACACTAACACTCTCACTGTACATCTTCTCTGTACATCTTTGTGTGTACACTGCACTGTCACTTTACTCCCTGTTCAATTGGACATTTATATTTGCCTTATATATACATCTACTTATATATTTATCTTACATATGCACACTGTATATACTGTATTCATTTACTACACCATTTCAAGTTGACCTTTTTATCTACATATATGCATATACTGTATCTTCTATATATTAGTCTACACAAATATTTATTTATATATTTTATTTTTCACATATACTATATATACTATATTTTAGTGTATTATATTTTTGTTTTTATATTTAGTTTTTATAAAGCAGTTTTATATTTGTATACATTATATAGTACTATTTTGTTACTATTTTTATTATTTTTTTATATATTTTTTTTATTATTATTTATAATATATATCCCCTATTTTAGACAGTCGTAAAAAGCATTTCACTACATGTCGTACTGTGTATGATTTCGTATGTGACCAATAAAATTTTAATTTGATTTGACAGTTCAGATTTAAAAGAAATGTAATTTTTAGATTATTAAGGAAACCATCTGAAGAGATCTCTCTATAATGAACATTATAATGAAGGTGTGATCTTCAGCAGGGACTGAGATTCATTTCACTCTGAAAATCCACTTTAACTTTTTAGTTTAAACCTCTTTCTTGGACATGGTGTATTTTTGCACTTCAGTTCATGTGTTCCTACATTACCATGTGTTCCTACATTACCATGTGTTCCATGTGTACATTACATTCTTTAGCTGTATTGTGGGACTGTGAGTCCAGCTTTAGCTCCATCACTTCAGCACTGGACTCACTGGGATGATGTGGAACATCATGTTTTTTTCCATTTTAATTGCGCTAGCTCCACCCACTGTGACATCAGGGCGATACACAGCCACAAACTTCTCAAAGGAATAAAGAAAGTACACCAACACGTCAGCAGCACTGTCACTAATCCCAGTAGAGCTTCCAGTGTGAACATGTCACTAATCCCAGTAGAGCTTCCAGTGTGAACATGTCACTAATCCCAGTAGAGCTTCCAGTGTGAACATGTCACTAATCCCAGTAGAGCTTCCAGTGTGAACATGTCACTAATCCCAGTAGAGCTTCCAGTGTGAACATGTTTAACGTGAGAGTTTATCTGCTGTGACGAGGGGTCAGTGGTGTGCAGTAAAGTCGTGTGCTGACCAGGAGTTTCTCATTTCAGACTGCAGCGGTCACTACACGACACTCAGGAGGCCACTGAGAGAGCTGACGGGTACACACACATACACACACCTCTATCTATATCTTCATATATATGTGTATATATATATATATATATATATATATATATATATATATATACACTATATTGCCAAAAGTATTCGCTCACCCATCCAAATATCAGAATCAGGTGTTCCAATCACTTCCATGGCCACAGTTGTATAAAATCAAGCACCTAGGCATGCAGACTATTTTTACAACCATTTGTGAAAGAATGGGTCGCTCTCAGGAGCTCAGTGAATTCCAGTGTGGAACTGTGATAGGATGCCACCTGTGCAACAAATCCAGTCGTGAAATTTCCTGGCTCCTAAATATTCCACAGTCAACTGTCAGCTGTATTATAAGAACGTGGAAGTGTTTGGGAACGACAGCAACTCAGCCACGAAGTGGTAGGCCACGTAAACTGACGGAGCGGGGTCAGCGGATGCTGAGGCGCATAGTGCGAAGAGGTCGCCAACTTTCTGCAGAGTCAATCGCTACAGACCTCCAAACTTCATGTGGCCTTCAGATTAGCTCAAGAACAGTGCTCAGAGAGCTTCATGGAATGGGTTTCCATGGCCGAGCAGCTGCATCCAAGCCATACATCACCAAGTGCAATGCAAAGCGTCGGATGCAGTGGTGTAAAGCACGCCGCCACTGGACTCTAGAGCAGTGGAGACGCGTTCTCTGGAGTGACGAATCGCGCTTCTCCATCTGGCAATCTGATGGACGAGTCTGGGTTTGGCGGTTGCCAGGAGAACGGTACTTGTCTGACTGCATTGTGCCAAGTGTAAAGTTTGGTGGAGGGGGGATTATGGTGTGGGGTTGTTTTTCAGGAGCTGGGCTTGGCCCCTTAGTTCCAGTGAAAGGAACTCTGAATGCTTCAGCATACCAAGACATTTTGGACAATTCCATGCTCCCAACTTTGTGGGAACAGTTTGGAGCTGGCCCCTTCCTCTTCCAACATGACTGTGCACCAGTGACCAAAGCAAGGTCCATAAAGACATGGATGACAGAGTCTGGTGTGGATGAACTTGACTGGCCTGCACAGAGTCCTGACCTCAACCCGATAGAACACCTTTGGGATGAATTAGAGCGGAGACTGAGAGCCAGGCCTTCTCGTCCAACATCAGTGTGTGTCCTCACAAATGCGCTTCTGGAAGAATGGTCAAAAATTCCCATAAACACACTCCTAAACCTTGTGGACAGCCTTCCCAGAAGAGTTGAAGCTGTTATAGCTGCAAAGGGTGGACCGACGTCATATTGAACCCTATGGATTAGGAATGGGATGTCACTTAAGTTCATATGCGAGTCAAGGCAGGTGAGCGAATACTTTTGGCAATATAGTGTATATATATATATGTATGTGTGTGTGTATTGAATATATATATATATATTCAAATTTGACAAGAAAAGTATAGGGATACAGGTATGTGTATATATATATTATATATACACATACACATACACACACACACACACACACATCCTCTCACTCTCTCACTCTCTCTAGTCTTCAGGCCGCTCTGTGTGTGTGTGAGAAGAGGGTGGAGGAGTTGGAGGAGACAGTGGTGCAGAAAGAGACTCTTATTTCTGAACTTAGCTCTGAAATTGATAATCAGCGTCTGCAGCTGCGCAGACTCACGCAGGTCCAGAGTGAACTGTCCAGTGCCAAGGAAATGAGTGAGGTGTGCAAACACACACACACACTGTAGTGTTATTAGTGTCGTGCCATCTTGCAGAAACCAGTTTGGCATCCAGGAGTATTAGTTAGCGTGTGTGTGTGTGTGTTTGTGTGTGTGTGTGTGTGTAGTTCCTACAGGCGGAGAACGAGCTGACACGAGAGCAGTTAGCTGAGAGTGAGGGACTGCTGCGTTCACACCTTCAGGGATTGAGAGAGAGAAACTTGGAGTGTGAGGACCTCAGAGTGGAGCTACAGCAACTACGGTAACACACACACACACACACGTGCGCACACATACATGCACAGCCCCTGTTACAGCATTGCGTGTGTGTGTGTAGTGTGGAGAAGGAGTGTGTGGAGCAGGAGCTGGTCAGTACGCGTGATAAAGCTCGGCTCATGCTGTTGGATCAGGGAGAGCAGCTCGCTCAGGCCACACTGGACACCTCCCTACTGCTGCAGCGTGTGTGTGCTCTCATCAACAGCACACACACCACTGACCACAACCACAAGGTACACACACACCACTGACCACAACCACAAGGTACACACACACCACTGACCACAACCACAAGGTACACACACCCACACGCCACTGACCACCACAACCACAAGGTACACACACAGTGTTTCTGTGCTGTAATTAAAGTGACTCTGTATCTAACAGTGTGTGTGTAATATTGTTATAAACATGGTGAAGTCCAGTCATTTTTCTCTGGTCACCTTTCCCACACAGAGCAGTTATGATCTGGTCCAGACTGACCCTTCACCCCTCTCTCAGCCCTGCAGCTCCTTCCTGAACTCGGTCATTAACGCTCTGACTGAGGATCAGCCAGGTGTTACAGTGCCACATAACAACCCAGGTCTGTACCCCACACACACACACACACACACACACACAGATACTGAACAGGAACAGATTGAAGGGTATGTACATGATTAGGATGATCGATAAATGGGAAAGCAAAATAATTCAAGTAAATTAGTTCAGATAGAAATAATAAAGGAAGGACAAACGTGTCGCACCTCTGGTCAGTTATTACATCATACAGGTGTGTGTACGAGTGTCGCAGCATAAAGCATTCAGCGTGCATCAGATTCCAAAATAGAAAAGTGTGTGTGTGTGTGTGTGTGTGTGTACAGTTAGTTGTGTAGAGGAGGACCTGACTGAGACCATGGGCAGCAGGAGCAGCGCCTTCACTCGCATTGTCCCAGCTGAACTCCAAAACACAAACGGTAACACACACTTAATGTGCATCATATGACATGCGGTGTGTATGATGTATACATAATACACTATGTATGGTGTGTGTGTGTGTGTGTGATGAAGTGGAGTATGATTACAGTGTATTAAAGATAAACACACAGTGTGTTACACCTCTAATAGGTGTGTGTGTGTGTGTGTTAGATGATAATCACAGCACCACTCTGTTGGAGTTGTTATCATCTCTGGGTGAGAGTGTGTCGAAACTCCACTCGGCCATGGAGCAGCTGAAACGACACAAAGACTCTGAGATGGACACACTGCAGAAGAGCATGTGAGGAACACACACACACTATACACACACTGACCTACACACACTATACACACACTATACACACTGACCTACACACACTATACACACACTATACACACTGACCTACACACACTATATACACACACTATACACACACTGACCTACACACACTATACACACACTATACACACTGACCTACACACACTATACACACACTATACACACTGACCTACACACACTATACACACACTGACCTACACACACTATACACACACTGACCTACACACACTGACCTACACACACTATACACACACTATACACACTGACCTACACACACTATACACACACTGACCTATACACACTGACCTACACACACTGACCTACACACACTATACACACACTATACACACACTATACACACTGACCTACACACACTATACACACACTGACCTACACACACTATACACACACTATACACACTGACCTACACACACTATACACACACTGACCTACACACACTATACACACACTATACACACTGACCTACACACACTATACACACACTATACACACACTGACCTACACACACTATACACACTGACCTACACACACTATACACACACTATAGACACTGACCTACACACACTATACACACACTATACACACACTGACCTACACACACTATACACACACTATAGACACTGACCTACACACACTATACACACACTATACACACACTGACCTACACACACTATACACACTATACACACACTATACACACTGACCTACACACACTATACACACTGACCTACACACACTATACACACACTATACACACTGACCTACACACACTATACACACACTATACACACACTGACCTACACACACTATACACACTATACACACACTATACACACTGACCTACACACACTATACACACTGACCTACACACACTATACACACACTATAGACACTGACCTACACACACTATACACACACTATACACACTGACCTACACACACTATACACACACTGACCTACACACACTATACACACACACTATACACACACTGACCTACACACACTATACACACTGACCTACACACACTATACACACACTATACACACTGACCTACACACACTGACCTACACACACTATACACACACTATACACACACTGACCTACACACACTATACACACACTGACCTACACACACTATACACACACTATAGACACTGACCTACACACACTATACACACACTGACCTACACACACTATACACACACTATACACACTGACCTACACACACTATACACACACGACCTACACACACTATACACACACTATACACACACACTATACACACTGACCTACACACACTATACACACACTATAGACACTGACCTACACACACTATACACACACTATACACACACTATACACACACTATACACACTGACCTACACACACTATACACACACTATACACACTGACCTACACACACTATACACACACTATACACACTGACCTACACACACTATACACACTGACCTACACACACTATACACACACTATAGACACTGACCTACACACACTATACACACTGACCTACACACACTATACACACACTGACCTACACACACTATACACACACACTATACACACACTGACCTACACACACTATACACACACTGACCTACACACACTATACACACACTGACCTACACACACTATAGACACTGACCTACACACACTATACACACTGACCTACACACACTATACACACACTGACCTACACACACTATACACACACACTATACACACACTATACACACACTATACACACTGACCTACACACACTATACACACACTGACCTACACACACTATACACACACTATACACACTGACCTACACACACTATACACACTGACCTACACACACTATACACACACTGACCTACACACACTATACACACACTATACACACACTATACACACTGACCTACACACACTATACACACTGACCTACACACACTATACACACACTATAGACACTGACCTACACACACTATACACACTGACCTACACACACTATACACACACTATACACACTGACCTACACACACTATACACACTGACCTACACACACTATACACACACTATAGACACTGACCTACACACACTATACACACTGACCTACACACACTATACACACACTGACCTACACACACTATACACACACACTATACACACACTGACCTACACACACTATACACACACTGACCTACACACACTATACACACACTGACCTACACACACTATACACACTGACCTACACACACTATACACACACTGACCTACACACACTATACACACACTGACCTACACACACTATACACACACTGACCTACACACACTATACACACACTATACACACTGACCTACACACACTATACACACACTGACCTACACACACTATACACACTGACCTACACACACTATACACACTGACCTACACACACTATACACACACTATACACACTGACCTACACACACTATACACACACTATACACACTGACCTACACACACTATACACACACTATACACACACTGACCTACACACACTATACACACTATACACACTGACCTACACACACTATACACACACTGACCTACACACACTATACACACACACACTATACACACTGACCTACACACACTATACACACACTGACCTACACACACTATACACACACTATACACACACTATACACACACTATACACACTGACCTACACACACTATACACACTGACCTACACACACTATACACACACTATACACACACTGACCTACACACACTATACACACACTGACCTACACACACTATACACACACTATAGACACTGACCTACACACACTATACACACACTGACCTACACACACTATACACACACTGACCTACACACACTATACACACACTATACACACACTATACACACTGACCTACACACACTATACACACACTGACCTACACACACTATACACACACTATACACACTGACCTACACACACTATACACACTGACCTACACACACTATACACACACTATACACACACTGACCTACACACACTATACACACACTATACACACACTATACACACTGACCTACACACACTATACACACACTGACCTACACACACTATACACACACTATACACACACTATACACACACTATACACACTGACCTACACACACTATACACACACTGACCTACACACACTATACACACACTATACACACACTATACACACTGACCTACACACACTATACACACACTGACCTACACACACTATACACACACTATACACACTGACCTACACACACTATACACACTGACCTACACACACTATACACACACTATACACACACTGACCTACACACACTATACACACTGACCTACACACACTATACACACACTATACACACTGACCTACACACACTGACCTACACACACTATACACACACTATACACACACTGACCTACACACACTATACACACACTGACCTACACACACTATACACACACTATACACACACTATACACACTGACCTACACACACTATACACACACTATACACACACTGACCTACACACACTATACACACTATACACACTGACCTACACACACTATACACACACTGACCTACACACACTATACACACACTGACCTACACACACTATACACACTGACCTACACACACTATACACACTGACCTACACACACTATACACACACTATACACACTGACCTACACACACTATATACACACACTATAGACACTGACCTATACACACTATACACACACTATACACACTGACCTACACACACTATACACACTGACCTACACACACTATACACACTGACCTACACACACTATACACACACTATACACACTGACCTACACACACTATATACACACACTATAGACACTGACCTACACACACTATACACACACTATAGACACTGACCTACACACACTATACACACTGACCTACACACACTATACACACACTATACACACTGACCTACACACACTATACACACTGACCTACACACACTATACACACTGACCTACACACACTATACACACTGACCTACACACACTATACACACACGACCTACACACACTATACACACACTATACACACACACTATACACACTGACCTACACACACTATACACACACTATAGACACTGACCTACACACACTATACACACACTATACACACTGACCTACACACACTATACACACACTATACACACACTGACCTACACACACTATACACACTATACACACACTATACACACTGACCTACACACACTATACACACTGACCTACACACACTATACACACACTATACACACTGACCTACACACACTATATACACACACTATAGACACTGACCTACACACACTATACACACACTATAGACACTGACCTACACACACTATACACACTGACCTACACACACTATACACACACACTATACACACACTGACCTACACACACTATACACACACACTATACACACTGACCTACACACACTATACACACACTGACCTACACACACTATACACACACTGACCTACACACACTATACACACACTATACACACACTGACCTACACACACTATAGACACTGACCTACACACACTATACACACACTGACCTACACACACTATACACACACTATACACACACTGACCTACACACACTATACACACTATACACACACTATACACACACTGACCTACACACACTATACACACACTGACCTACACACACTATACACACACTATACACACACTGACCTACACACACTATAGACACTGACCTACACACACTATACACACACTATACACACACTGACCTACACACACTATACACACTGACCTACACACACTATACACACTGACCTACACACACTATACACACACTATACACACTGACCTACACACACTATATACACACACTATAGACACTGACCTCCACTCACTATACACACACTATAGACACTGACCTACACACACTATACACACACTATAGACACTGACCTACACACACTATACACACACTATACACACTGACCTACACACACTATACACACTGACCTACACACACTATACACACTGACCTACACACACTATACACACACTATACACACACACTATACACACACTATACACACTGACCTACACACACTATACACACACTATAGACACTGACCTACACACACTATACACACACTATACACACTGACCTACACACACTATACACACACTGACCTACACACACTATACACACTATACACACACTATACACACTGACCTACACACACTATACACACTGACCTACACACACTATACACACTGACCTACACACACTATACACACACTATACACACTGACCTACACACACTATACACACACTATAGACACTGACCTACACACACTATACACACACTATACACACACTGACCTACACACACTATACACACTATACACACACTATACACACTGACCTACACACACTATACACACACTGACCTACACACACTATACACACACTGACCTACACACACTATACACACACTATACACACTGACCTACACACACTATACACACACTATACACACTGACCTACACACACTATACACACTGACCTACACACACTATACACACACTGACCTACACACACTATACACACACTGACCTACACACACTATACACACACTATACACACACTGACCTACACACACTATACACACACTATAGACACTGACCTACACACACTATACACACACTGACCTACACACACTATACACACACTGACCTACACACACTATACACACACTATACACACACTGACCTACACACACTATACACACTATACACACACTATACACACACTGACCTACACGCACTATACACACACTGACCTACACACACTATACACACACTATACACACACTGACCTACACACACTATAGACACTGACCTACACACACTATACACACACTATACACACACTGACCTACACACACTATACACACTGACCTACACACACTATACACACTGACCTACACACACTATACACACTGACCTACACACACTATACACACTGACCTACACACACTATACACACACTATACACACTGACCTACACACACTATATACACACACTATAGACACTGACCTACACACACTATACACACACTATAGACACTGACCTACACACACTATACACACACTGACCTACACACACTATACACACACACTATACACACTGACCTACACACACTATACACACACTGACCTACACACACTATACACACACACTATACACACTGACCTACACACACTATACACACACTGACCTACACACACTATACACACACTGACCTACACACACTATACACACACTATACACACACTGACCTACACACACTATAGACACTGACCTACACACACTATACACACACTGACCTACACACACTATACACACACTGACCTACACACACTATACACACACTATACACACACTGACCTACACACACTATACACACACTGACCTACACACACTATACACACACTATACACACACTGACCTACACACACTATAGACACTGACCTACACACACTATACACACACTATACACACACTGACCTACACACACTATACACACACTATACACACACTGACCTACACACACTATACACACACTGACCTACACACACTATAGACACTGACCTACACACACTATACACACACTATACACACACTGACCTACACACACTATACACACACTATACACACACTGACCTACACACACTATACACACTGACCTACACACACTATACACACTGACCTACACACACTATACACACACTATACACACACTGACCTACACACACTATACACACTGACCTACACACACTATACACACACTATACACACACTATACACACTGACCTACACACACTATACACACTGACCTACACACACTATACACACACTGACCTACACACACTATACACACACTATACACACTGACCTACACACACTATACACACACTGACCTACACACACTATACACACACTATACACACACTGACCTACACACACTATACACACACTGACCTACACACACTATACACACACTGACCTACACACACTATACACACACTATACACACACTGACCTACACACACTATACACACACTGACCTACACACACTATACACACACTGACCTACACACACTATACACACACTATACACACACTGACCTACACACACTATACACAGTGAAGTCATGAAGCTCTGCTGCTGTTCCAGGCGTGACCTGCAGGGGGAGATGGATGAGCAGAAGAACCTGCACATGGCGGAGGGGGCGGAGCTTAAACAGCAAGCGGTACGCCTTAAATGTCAGGTGGAGAAAAATGCACAGGTGCTGCAGCAGAAGACACAGGTGTGTGTGTGTGTGTGTGTGTGTGTGTGTACACACTTCACAATCTGAACTTTACAATGCATCATACACAATATTATACACTTGTATTACTTCCTCGCGTGTGCGCGTGTGCGTGTGCGCGTGCGTGTGTGCGCGTGCGTGTGTGCGCGCGTGTGTGTGTGTGTGCGTGTGTGCGCGCGTGTGTGCGTGTGTGCGTGCGCGTGTGTGTGTGTGTGTCTGTGTAGGACGAGAAAGCTCTTAGGAAGTTGTGCAGTGAGCTGGAAGAGAAGCTGGAAGCCGCACAGAAACACAGAGCTGAGAACAGCGTAAGTGACACAGCGCGAGCACACACACACACACACACACACACACACACACACGCGCGCACGGTAAATTAGTTAGTATTCTGTCTTTCCTCACACTAGTCGTGTGTGTGTGTAGGAGCTGCGTAGGGAGGGAGCAGACCTGCGCTGTGCACTGATGCAGTCCCAGGTGGAGGTGCAGGCTCTGAGGGCAGAGCTAAGGGCCACCAGCCAATCAGCATCTGGCATGAAGGAGCTGGAGGACAGGATCCGCCTCCTGAGGGAGGTACTGCAGTGGGAACTGGTGTATCTTTGTACTCTGTAACGTTTTATTGACTTTATCATGAAATAAAGAGATAAAGGAGTGTGTATGTGTGTGTGTGTGCGTGCGCGCTGTGATCAGGTGGAGAAGCTGAAGGCTAATCTGATGGAGGTTGAGGAATCCAGATCCAAACTCCTAGAACGAGCGAAGAGACACGTACACACACTTTATACTTTTAT
Organism: Hemibagrus wyckioides; assembly: GCF_019097595.1. Taxonomy (NCBI): domain Eukaryota; kingdom Metazoa; phylum Chordata; class Actinopteri; order Siluriformes; family Bagridae; genus Hemibagrus; species Hemibagrus wyckioides. The sequence continues at coordinate 1,796,568 of NC_080712.1, forward strand.
AATAACCTTTTTAACACTTCAAACACTTAAGCAGTGAAATGTGTTCTGATCTGTGTGTGTGTGTGTGTAGTGTGATGTGATGTGTCCTGACTCGTGTGTAGTTTTGTTGTGTGTCCTGACCCATGATGGTGTCCAGTTTAGTGAACATGAGGCCAATGGCATTGGGTCTGTATGTGTGATATAAGTGTAATAATGTCTCTGCTCTCTGCAGCAAATGGTGCATGCGATGAATCAGAGTAAACTGGAGCGTGAGCTTCACCTGCTGGACGACATGATCGAGACTGTGAGGAAGGTGAGAGAGAGAGAGAGAGATAGATAGATATATATATACACACACACACACACCCCAGACTCAAATCAGTGGGAAATATTTTTACTGCTTAAAGCATTGGGAGAATTTGCACTTAGTTACACAAACCAGTTGGACACACATTAAAGAGGTGTGTGTGTGTGTGTGTTCGTTCTCCAGGCCCTCTCGTCTGTACCTGATGTGGTAAACTCTTGTCCTGAGCTGCAGACATTGCTGGAGTATCTGGGCTGAGTGAATTGTCCTTTCTTCACTAACTGACTCACTGCCACTCTTTAACCTGCATTTCTACATGTTTTTAATTAATTATTATTATTATTATTATTATTATTATTATTATTATTATTAGAATTAAAACTAAAAATGACCATGTATAAAGACATTTTCTAAATAAAAGTGGTTCTGGATGAAATGTCGTTTTCTCCCATGTTTTATGAAGCAGGTGAGAAGTTAGTGATGGGGAAGGTCAGTCAGGTGGTCAGATGGGATAGAGGGTCAGTCTCACACTCCTCACAGTGTGTGTTGTGTTTGAGCAGAACCCTGGTGTGATCTGTACACACTGAGCTGCTCTACATCCACATCAACATAAGAGATTGATTCGACTCAGTCAACTCGCTGCAGGAACTGAATCAAATGTGTCGTCCCTCAAACCAGCTGTAAATTATTGAACTATGGTATGATTTATTGAGCTCCAGCTCAGAGTTCTTCATGCTTAAGTGATTTGTGTGACCTCTAGACACACTTGGTAGTGATTTTATTGATTTTTTTTTCTATTGAAATAGAGTCAATAAACCAGAAGAATCATTTTAATCTGATTCAGATTACACAGAAGATTGAGCTTTATTAATCCAGAAGGAAATTCTTTTGCCAGTGACTGCTTCAGATTACACAAGAGAAATAAATATAAATAAGCTACATACACTGACCAGGTACAACATTATGACCACCTGCCTAATATTGTGTTGGTCCTCCTTTTGCTGCCAAAACAGCCCTGACCCGTCCTTCACTGTGTATTCTGACCCCTTTCTATCAGAACCAGCATTAACTTCTTCAGCAGTTTGAGCAACAGTAGCTCGTCTGTTGGATCGGATCACACGGGCCACCCTTCTCTCCCCACATGCATCAATGAGAATTGACTGCCCATGACCCTGTCACCGGTTCACCACTGTTCCTTCCTTGGACCACTTTTGATAGATACTGACCACTGCAGACCGGGAACACCCCACAAGAGCTGCAGTTTTGGAGATGCTCTGATCCAGTGGTCTAGCCATCACAATTTGGCCCTTTTGGTCAAACTCACTCAAATCCTTACACTTGTCCAATTTTCCTGCTTCTAACATCAACTTTGAGGACAAAATGTTCACCTGCTGCCTAATATATCCCACCCACTAACAGGTGCCATGATGAGGAGATACTCAGTCTCATTCACTTCACCTGGCACTGGTCATAATGTTATGGCTGATTGGTGTGTATAAAATATACAAAAAAAGAGCATGGTAAAGGTACAGGTCTCCAGAACACTCCAGTTAGGGGACATGAAGCTCTTACTGAAAATCAGGACACACTGCAGCACTCTGGACATCATGGAAACATGCCAACACTCCATTTGGGACAGAACTGATATACACTAGTTGCTTTGGAACTCGAAGCTTACACACACACACACACAGCTGCTATGTTTCTGTTTGGGTCAGTTGTGTTAAGAAGTGAATAATCAGCAGTTTTCATTGCACTAGCCTCCGCCCCCCCAACAGCTCCAGGTCCGCTGGGCACATCCTCTGGATCAGGAAGTGGGCTGTGATCATGCTGACTGCATTCTGTTTCCTGTTTAACTGTGGTGTGTATACTCTCCATTTTATTAGGAACACTTACGTGTTAATGCAGCTCTCTAATCAGCCAATCATGTAGCAGCAGCACAGTGACATCATAACATCATGTAGATCCAGGTTTAGAGCTTCAGTTAATGTTCACATCAAACATCTGAGTGAAGGAAAACTCTGAGCTCTGACATGGCTGTTGGTGTCAGATGACTTTTTCAGAAATGGCTGATCTGCACTACAACAGCAGAAGACCACATCAGGTTCCTCTCCTGCAGCCAAGAAGAGAAATCGGCGGCCATCATGATCACAGACTCACCCACACTGGACAAATGACCATCAGAAATATTAGCAGATTGAGTGATTAGATAATTGCATGAATGGACAGGTGTACTCGTGCTCCTGTTCATGTGGTCAGACTGTGAATAGAATAGAATATCTTTGGACATGCCACATGTTCCAATGACAATGAAATTAGGTGCTTTACACATATAACACAGGATGCACAAATTACACTTGACACATTTAACATAAATTACGTGAGAAACAGTTACGGATATTGCACCAAAATTTACACATATTGCACAAGAGAGTTGTATATATTGCACTTTACCCATATTGCACATAAGAAGACAAATATTGCCCAAGATTTATGCATATTGGAGGAAATAATTCTTCCAGAAAAATTTCCCTGAGAATTTAGTGTTTGTACTGCTCTAGGGTAAAAACTGTTCTTCAGTCTAATTGTCTATTTGTTCTGGTTTTGATTGTTCTATACCGTCCGTGAGCTGCAGTGTGGTGATAAAAATCTTTCTAATTTAAGCCGAGATCCTACACCTGGAAAACCAGTGTGGTTTTAATGTGTTTGTCCGGTCAGTGTGGTTTATACAGGACATGTGTGTGTCCGTCATAATGACTCATAGTGAAAGCTTCAGGTAGTTGAGCTGAATATGCTTGTTATTACAGTTGTCTTGTCAGCTCATATATTACATATATGTATAAAAAAATGTGTGTGTATTAATTAATAAATAAATAAATATATATATATATATATATACACACACACACATATGTGCACATTACTACGACGTCACGCAGATTCCCTTTAGCACGTGCGTCATTCGGGGACTTCGCTCCTCGCTCTGCGCATGCGCTAATCACCTCCGCTATCGCTTTAAGTAGGCGTGGCCTATGTATATGGTCAGATGTGAGCTGAAGCTGACGGAGATTAAGCTCTTCTTCAATCGGGATTTATTTATCTCCTCCTCCGAGCATACACACACACAGACAGACACACAGACAGACACACAGACATCCATCCTCTCACACACCCCGCAGGACAGCAGCATGTCTGTAGCAGGGCTGAAGAAGCAGCTCCATAAAGCCACTCAGGTAAGAGCGCTTTTACATCACACACACACACAGCGTGGGGACTACCGTGTGTGTGTGTGTGTGTGTGTGTGTGTTTACCCATCTCTCTGCCTTCGACACTGACGCTTGCTGAGTGATGAAGCACACTGTGTCCCTGTCCTACTGTCTCACTCTCTGTTACTGCAGGCTGAGAGGTGAGACAGGCTGAGTGCTAAGAAAGACTGTTACTGCAGGCTGAGAGGAGAGACAGGCTAAGTGGTGAGACAGTATGTCACTGCTGGCTGAGAGGTGAGACAGGCAGTTACGGCAGGCTGAGAGGTGAGACAATTCGAGTGATGAGACAGACTGAGTGCTAAGAAAGACTGTTACTGCAGGCTGAGTGGTGAGACAGTTTCTGTGGTGTGTGTGTTTAGTGCTTCAATGTGATGTTTATGTTTGGAACACACACACACACTGAAAGTCGTGCAGTAAGTGATGCAGTGTGATTATGTTTGGAACACACACACTGTGAAAGTCGTGCAGTAAGTGATGCAGTGTGATTATGTTTGGAACACACACACACACTGTGAAAGTCGTGCAGTAAGTGATGCAGTGTGATTATGTTTGGAACACACACACACACTGAAAGTCGTGCAGTAAGTGATGCAGTGTGATTATGTTTGGAACACACACACACACTGAAAGTCGTGCAGTAAGTGATGCAGTGTGATTATGTTTGGAACACACACACTGTGAAAGTCGTGCAGTAAGTGATGCAGTGTGATTATGTTTGGAACACACACACACACTGTGAAAGTCGTGCAGTAAGTGATGCAGTGTGATTATGTTTGGAACACACACACACACTGTGAAAGTCGTGCAGTAAGTGATGCAGTGTGATTATGTTTGGAACACACACACACACTGTGAAAGTCGTGCAGTAGTGATCAGTGTGATGTTTGTTTGGAACACACACACTGTGAAAGTCGTGCAGTAGTGATCAGTGTGATGTTTGTTTGGAACACACACACTGTGAAAGTCGTGCAGTAGTGATCAGTGTGAGTAGATGTGTAAAGTGAACTGAAAGGAGAACAGGATAATAACAGGGTCATGCGCTCATTTGCATATTCATGAGCTCTGCATATCAGATTAGAATAAACACTACAGCTACAGGGTGAGCGTCTGTAACTCAGAGCTAGTGCGCTAACGTCAACCTGCACTACTGTCAGAGCGGCTGTTCTGGAACATTCATCAACACCCGATCCACCAATCAGAGCTCAGACCTCCAGTCACATGTGAACAGCTCATGAATATTCATGTAAACAATTAGTTGTTACTACAAGTGACCTCAGATCTTCTCAGATTATTTGGTTACATTCAAATTTACCTCATGGTGAGGTTTCAGGGTGTGTGTGTGTGTGTGTGTGTGTGTTTCTTCTAACCACTTTATATCCTGTATTGTTATAAACCTCATGTAGCGGTCAGACTCCTCTGATTGGTCGTTGGGCTGATGGCTGTGTTCCAGTCCTGATTTAACTCTCCTCCACTTCCCCTCACTCGAACCCGACTCATCCGCCTCTAACTCATGATCTATTCCCTCGACATCACCGTAGCACGTCTTACCCACGATACACCACAGCTCTCAGACGCTGTGTTCTTTTTCAAAATGGCGTCTGAGTCTGTTCGAGTGATGAAGCCCTGTAGTGTGTGATGGAGTGCAGTTTACTCCTCAGAGTTAGCATCCTGAGTGAGGAGATGGAAACATCTCAGCTTCTTCCAGGAAATGTGCTGGAGTTTTCAGCTCCATGTTTACAAAACCACAGCAGGAATGTGTTAGCTTAGCGACATGTTTTGTTTCCGATGATGATTTTAATGAATGGAAAGCTTCTCTGTGAGAAAATTTTAAAAGCACTAATCAAAGAACACTTCTTCCTTTATTAGCCTGTTAGTGTTAATATAGAGCTAACACAATTTACTGGTATTTTATCAATGCTAGTTAGCTTAGCCAGTGTGCAGTGGAATGCTCGTGTAACAGTGTAGGTGACCTCATGAGAGATTTAGGCCAATGACACAACGACACACTGAGAGGAAAAGCCTAATGCTAATGGCTAACTCTGACTGAAACAGAACGTTCTGTTAAAAATCCATGGTTTGGATGAAATGATTAGCATCCCGCTGCAGAGACAGGCGTGTCATCATCACCTAGACCTAGCGTGTGTTTATTATCAAACACGGCCGTCCATCCGGTTTCTGATGCTGGTGTCATGTGTTTAAGCTCCAGTGTGGTGATGTCTGACCTCACGTCAGTCCACAACACAAATCATTAGATGGAAGAAAAAAAAACCATCAGTGTTAGAAAACACTTAAATAGCCAGTGCCATGTTTCACGGAATTTTTTATATTCTCATATTTCTATTGTCTATTATGAGTGCTTTATTGTTTTCAGTAATTTATATTCATTTTTGTTATTTCCTCTTTATCTTTTATTATATTTTTATTTTAGATTTATATTTATTTTTGTTATATTCTAGATGTATAATAATATATTTTAAATATAAAATATGACTAATATAAATATAAAATATAAATCATATATATTATCATATTATCATCATATTATAAATCATATATATATGTAATCATATATTTATAGTGTTTTCATTTTTAATGTTCAATACTGTAGAACTTATTTTATGTATTTATGGTATTTTCTTTATTAATTTTTATTGAATTAATTTTTATAAGGGCAAAAACCATTATTTATGATCTATATATATATATATATATGATTAACAGAAGGAACCACAGTGTAGTGTATCACAGCTTCCTGTACCCCAGCTTCATGTTCTCTGAGGGCTGCTGCGGTGTAACACACACACACACACACACACACACACTGCTCTCTGCAGCACTGTAGTTTGTCAGAAAGAGACACAATCTGAAGGTCAGTGCCTGTAGAGACGTTCTCTTGCTAACTGAAACACACACACACACACACACACACTAGGAAGCTACAGAGCTAAATCTCTCCTCCTCCCAGTCCACTCTGCAAACACACTGATCTTTATTTATTAATTTAGCAGGCAGAGAGGGAGAGATTTAGATCACACTGCAGTAGGGTCAATGCTGCAGCACACACACACACACACACACTGTTTTCTACCATGCTGTGTGTGTATGTGTCTTGCTACCTCTGCTGCATTTGAAGAACCATCTGTTCTTAAACGCAGCTCTGAGTCATCACACTCTCCTCTTTTAGGGTTTTTGTTCACATCCACAAACATATTTAGTGTGTGTGATTATAATGTGTGTGTGTGTGTGTGTGTGTGATTATAATCACACACACACACACACACACACACAATATAATCACACACACATTATAATCACACACACATTATAATCACACACACTGTAAATGTTTGTGGATGTGAACAAAAACCCTATTATAATAATGTAATATATTATTATAATAATATTATAATAATGTGTGTGTGTGTGATTATAATGTGTGTGTGTGTGTATATATCATACACTCATTATATAATCACACACACACATTATAATCACACACATTATAATCACACACACATTATAATAATGTGTGTGTGATTGTGTGTGTGTGAGATTATAGTGAGTGTGTGTGATTATAGTGTGTTTGTGATTATAGTGAGTGTGTAGTTATAGTGAGTTTGTGTGTGATTATAGTGTGTGTGTGTGTGATTATATAATGAGTGTATGATTATATTGTGTGTGTGTGTGATTATAGTGTGTGTGATTATAGTGTGTGTGATTATAGTGTGTGTGATTATAGTGTGTGTGATTATAGTGTGTGTGTGATTGTGTGTGTGTGTGATTATAGTGAGTGTGTGTGATTATAGTGTGTTTGTGATTATAGTGAGTGTGTAGTTATAGTGAGTTTGTGTGTGATTATAGTGTGTGTGTGTGTGTGTGATTATATAATGAGTGTATGATTATATTGTGTGTGTGTGTGATTATAGTGTGTGTGATTATAGTGTGTGTGATTATAGTGTGTGTGATTATAGTGTGTGTGATTATAGTGTGTGATTATAGTGTGTGATTATAGTGTGTGTGATTATAGTGTGTGTGATTATAGTGTGTGTGTGATTGTGTGTGTGTGTGATTATAGTGAGTGTGTGTGATTATAGTGTGTTTGTGATTATAGTGAGTGTGTAGTTATAGTGAGTTTGTGTGTGATTATAGTGTGTGTGTGTGTGTGTGTGTGTGTGATTATATAATGAGTGTATGATTATATTGTGTGTGTGTGTGTGTGTGTGATTATAGTGTGTGTGTGTGATTATAGTGTGTGTGTGATTATAGTGTGTGTGTGATTATAGTGTGTGTGTGATTATAGTGTGTGTGTGATTATAGTGTGTGTGTGGTTATAGTGTGTGTGTGTGATTATAGTGAGTGTGTGTGTGTGATTATAGTGAGTGTGGTTATAGTGTGTGTGTGTGATTATAGTGAGTGTGATTATAGTGAGTGTGTGTGTGTGTGTGTGATTATAGTGAGTGTGTGTGTGTGTGATTATAGTGAGTGTGATTATAGTGAGTGTGTGTGTGTGTGTGTGTGATTATAGTGAGTGTGTGTGTGATTATAGTGTGTGTGATTATAGTGAGTGTGTGGTTATAGTGAGTTTGTGTGTGATTATAGTGTGTTTGTGATTATAGTGAGTGTGTGGTTATAGTGAGTTTGTGTGTAATTAGTGTGTGTGTGTGTGTGATTATAGTGTGTGTGATTATATAATGAGTGTATGATTATATTGTGTGTGTGTGTGTGATTATAGTGTGTGTGTGATTATAGTGTGTGTGTGATTATAGTGTGTGTGGTTATAGTGTGTGTGTGTGTGTGATTATAGTGTGTGTGATTAGTGTGTGTGTGTGTGATTAGTGTGTGTGTGATTATATAATGAGTGTATGATTATATTGTGTGTGTGTGTGTGATTACATTGTGTGTGTGTGTGATTACAGTGTGTGTGTGTGGTTATAGTGAGTGTGTGTGTGATTATAGTGAATGTGTGTGGTTATAGTGTGTGTGTTATTATAGTGGGTTTGTGTGTGTGATTATAGTGTGTGTGTGTGTGTGTGGTTATAGTGTGTGTGTGTGTGTGTGTGATTATAGTGTGTGTGTTATTATAGTGGGTTTGTGTGTGATTATAGTGAGTTTGTGTGTGTGATTATAGTGTGTGTGTGTGTGTGTGTGTGATTATATAATGAGTGTATGATTATATTGTGTGTGTGTGTGTGTGTGTGTGTGATTATAGTGTGTGTGTGATTATAGTGTGTGTGTGATAGTGTGTGTGTGGTTATAGTGTGTGTGATTATAGTGTGTGTGTGTGTGTGTGTGATTATAGTGAGTTTGTGTGTGATTATAGTGTGTGTGTGTGTGATTATAGTGTGTGTGTGGTTATAGTGTGTGTGTGTGTGATTATAGTGAGTGTGTGTGTGTGTGTGTGATTATAGTGAGTGTGATTATAGTGTGTGTGTGTGTGTGTGTGTGATTATAGTGAGTGTGATTATAGTGAGTGTGTGTGTGTGTGTGTGATTATAGTGAGTGTGATTATAGTGTGTGTGTGTGATTATAGTGTGTGTGATTATAGTGAGTGTGTGGTTATAGTGAGTTTGTGTGTGATTATAGTGTGTTTGTGATTATAGTGAGTGTGTGGTTATAGTGAGTTTGTGTGTAATTAGTGTGTGTGTGTGTGATTATAGTGTGTGTGATTATATAATGAGTGTATGATTATATTGTGTGTGTGTGTGTGTGTGTGTGTGATTATAGTGTGTGTGTGATTATAGTGTGTGTGTGATTATAGTGTGTGTGGTTATAGTGTGTGTGTGTGTGTGTGATTATAGTGTGTGTGTGATTAGTGTGTGTGTGATTATATAATGAGTGTATGATTATATTGTGTGTGTGTGTGTGTGTGATTACAGTGTGTGTGTGTGGTTATAGTGAGTGTGTGTGTGATTATAGTGAATGTGTGTGGTTATAGTGTGTGTGTTATTATAGTGGGTTTGTGTGTGTGATTATAGTGTGTGTGTGTGTGTGTGGTTATAGTGTGTGTGTGTGTGTGTGTGTGATTATAGTGTGTGTGTTATTATAGTGGGTTTGTGTGTGATTATAGTGAGTTTGTGTGTGTGATTATAGTGAGTTTGTGTGTGTGATTATAGTGAGTTTGTGTGTGTGATTATAGTGTGTGTGTGATTATAGTGTGTGTGTGATTATAGTGTGTGTGTGATTATAGTGTGTGTGTTATTATAGTGGGTTTGTGTGTGTGTGTGTGGTTATAGTGTGTGTGTGTGTGATTATAGTGTGTGTGTTATTATAGTGGGTTTGTGTGTGTGATTATAGTGGGTTTGTGTGTGTGATTATAGTGAGTTTGTGTGTGTGATTATAGTGTGTGTGTGATTATAGTGTGTGTGTGATTATAGTGTGTGTGTTATTATAGTGGGTTTGTGTGTGTGTGTGTGGTTATAGTGTGTGTGTGTGATTATAGTGTGTGTGTGATTATAGTGTGTGTGTGTGTGTGTGTGTGTGTGTGGTTATAGTGTGTGTGTGTGTGATTATAGTGTGTGTGTTATTATAGTGGGTTTGTGTGTGTGATTATAGTGGGTTTGTGTGTGTGGTTATAGTGTGTGTGTGTGGTTATAGTGTGTGTGTGTGGTTATAGTGTGTGTGTGTGATTATAGTGTGTGTGTGATTATAGTGTGTGTGTGTGTGTGTGTGTGTGTGGTTATAGTGTGTGTGTGTGTGATTATAGTGTGTGTGTTATTATAGTGGGTTTGTGTGTGTGATTATAGTGGGTTTGTGTGTGTGATTATAGTGAGTTTGTGTGTGTGATTATAGTGTGTGTGTGATTATAGTGTGTGTGTGATTATAGTGTGTGTGTTATTATAGTGGGTTTGTGTGTGTGTGTGTGGTTATAGTGTGTGTGTGTGATTATAGTGTGTGTGTGATTATAGTGTGTGTGTGTGTGTGTGTGGTTATAGTGTGTGTGTGTGTGATTATAGTGTGTGTGTTATTATAGTGGGTTTGTGTGTGTGATTATAGTGGGTTTGTGTGTGTGGTTATAGTGTGTGTGTGTGGTTATAGTGTGTGTGTGTGGTTATAGTGTGTGTGTGTGATTATAGTGTGTGTGTGATTATAGTGTGTATGTGATTATAGTGTGTGTGTGTGTGTGTGGTTATAGTGTGTGTGTGTGTGGTTATAGTGTGTGTGTGTGGTTATAGTGTGTGTGTGTGTGTGGTTATAGTGTGTGTGTGATTATAGTGGGTTTGTGTGTGATTATTGTGTGTGTGTGTGTGATTATAGTGTGTGTGTGTGGTGAGTGTGTGTGTGAGTATAGTGAGTGTGTGTGTGATTAGTGTGTGTGTGTGTGTGTGTGTGATTAGTGTGTGTGTGGTTATAGTGTGTGTGTGTGTGTGATTATAGTGAGTGTGTGTGTGTGATTATAGTGAGTGTGATTATAGTGTGTGTGTGTGTGTGTGTGATTATAGTGAGTGTGTTTGTGATTATAGTGAGTGTGTGGTTATAGTGAGTTTGTGTGTAATTAGTGTGTGTGTGTGTGTGATTATAGTGTGTGTGATTATATAATGAGTGTATGATTATATTGTGTGTGTGTGTGTGTGTGTGTGTGATTATAGTGTGTGTGTGATTATAGTGTGTGTGGTTATAGTGTGTGTGTGTGTGTGTGTGATTATAGTGTGTGTGTGATTAGTGTGTGTGTGATTATATAATGAGTGTATGATTATATTGTGTGTGTGTGTGATTACAGTGTGTGTGTGTGGTTATAGTGAGTGTGTGTGTGATTATAGTGAATGTGTGTGGTTATAGTGTGTTTGTTATTATAGTGGGTTTGTGTGTGTGATTATAGTGTGTGTGTGGTTATTGTGTGTGTGTGTGTGTGTGATTATAGTGTGTGTGTTATTATAGTGGGTTTGTGTGTGGTTATAGTGTGTGTGTGTGATTATAGTGTGTGTGTGTGATTATAGTGTGTGTGTGTGTGTGTGTGTGTGTGTGTGATTATAGTGTGTGTGTTATTATAGTGGGTTTGTGTGTGTGATTATAGTGTGTGTGTGTGTGTGTGATTATAGTGTGTGTGTGTGGTTATAGTGTGTGTGTGTGGTTATAGTGTGTGTGTGTGTGTGGTTATAGTGTGTGTGTGTGATTATAGTGTGTGTGTTATTATAGTGGGTTTGTGTGTGATTATAGTGTGTGTGTGTGTGTGTGTGTGTGTGTGTGTGTGTGGTTATAGTGTGTGTGTGTGGTTATAGTGTGTGTGTGTGTGTGTGTGTGGTTATAGTGTGTGTGTGTGGTTATAGTGTGTGTGTGTGGTTATAGTGTGTGTGTGTGTGTGATTATAGTGTGTGTGTGATTATTGTGTGTGTGTGTGTGTGAGTATAGTGAGTGTGTGTGTGAGTATAGTGAGTGTGTGTGTGATTAGTGTGTGTGTGTGTGTGTGATTATAGTGTGTGTGTGATTATAGTGTGTGTGTGTGTGTGGTTATAGTGAGTGTGTCTGTGTGATTATAGTGTGTGTGTGTGTGTGTGATTATAGTGAGTGTGTCTGTGTGATTATAGTGTGTGTGTCTGTGTGATTATAGTGTGTGTGTGATTATAGTGTGTGTGTGTGTGTGTGTCTGTGTGATTATAGTGAGTGTGTCTGTGTGATTATAGTGTGTGTGTGATTATAGTGTGTGTGTGTGTGTGTGTGTGTCTGTGTGATTATAGTGAGTGTGTCTGTGTGATTATTGTGAGTGTGTGATTATAGTGAGTGTGTGTGTGTGTCTGTGTGATTATAGTGAGTGTGTCTGTGTGATTATAGTGAGTGTGTCTGTGTGATTATAGTGAGTGTGTCTGTGTGATTATAGTGTGTGTGTGTGTGTGTGTCTGTGTGATTATAGTGAGTGTGTCTGTGTGATTATAGTGTGTGTGTCTGTGTGATTATAGTGTGTGTGTGATTATAGTGTGTGTGTGTGTGTGTGTCTGTGTGATTATAGTGTGTGTGTCTGTGTGATTATAGTGTGTGTGTGATTATAGTGTGTGTGTCTGTGTGATTATAGTGTGTGTGTGATTATAGTGTGTGTGTGTGTGTGTGTCTGTGTGATTATAGTGTGTGTGTGATTATAGTGTGTGTGTGTGTGTGTGTCTGTGTGATTATAGTGTGTGTGTCTGTGTGATTATAGTGTGTGTGTGATTATAGTGTGTGTGTGTGTGTGTGTCTGTGTGATTATAGTGTGTGTGTGTGATTATAGTGAGTGTGTCTGTGTGATTATAGTGAGTGTGTCTGTGTGATTATAGTGAGTGTGTCTGTGTGATTATAGTGAGTGTGTCTGATTATAGTGTGTGTGTGTGTGTGTGTGATTATTGTGTGTGTGTGATTATAGTGTGTGTGTGATTATAGTGAGTGTGTCTGTGTGATTATAGTGTGTGTGTGTGTGTGTGATTATAGTGAGTGTGTGTGGTTATAGTGTGTGTGTGTGGTTATAGTGTGCGTGTGTGGTTATAGTGTGCGTGTGTGGTTATAGTGTGCGTGTGTGGTTATAGTGTGCGTGTGTGGTTATAGTGTGCGTGTGTGATTATAGTGTGTGTGTGAGTATAGTGAGTGTGTCTGTGTGAGTATAGTGAGTGTGTCTGTGTGATTATTGTGAGTGTGTGATTATAGTGTGTGTGTGTGTGTGTGATTATAGTGTGTGTGTCTGTGTGATTATAGTGTGTGTGTCTGTGTGATTATAGTGAGTGTGTCTGTGTGATTATTGTGAGTGTGTGATTATAGTGTGTGTGTGTGTGTCTGTGTGATTATAGTGAGTGTGTCTGTGTGATTATAGTGAGTGTGTCTGTGTGATTATAGTGAGTCTGTCTGTGTGATTATAGTGTGTGTGTCTGTATGATTATAGTGTGTGTGTCTGTGTGATTATTGTGAGTGTGTCTGTGTGATTATAGTGAGTGTGTGATTATAGTGTGTGTGTGTGATTATATTGTGTGTGTGATTATAGTGTGTGTGTGTGGTTATAGTGTGTGTGTGTGTGATTATAGTGTGTGTGTGATTATAGTGTGTGTGTGTGTGGTTATAGTGTGTGTGTGTGGTTATAGTGTGTGTGTGTGGTTATTGTGTGTGTGTGTTTATAGTGTGTGTGTGATTATTGTGTGTGTGATTTATAGTGTGTGTGTGTGTGTGTGTGGTTATAGTGTGCGTGTGTGGTTATAGTGTGCGTGTGTGGTTATAGTGTGCGTGTGTGATTATAGTGTGTGTGTGATTATAGTGGGTTTGTGTGTGAGTATAGTGTGTGTGTGAGTATAGTGAGTGTGTGTGTGAGTATAGTGAGTGTGAGTATAGTGAGTGTGTGTGTGAGTATAGTGAGTGTGTGTGTGATTAGTGTGTGTGTGTGATTATAGTGTGTGTGTGATTATAGTGTGTGTGGTTATAGTGTGTGTGTGTGATTATAATGAGTGTGTCTGTGTGATTATAGTGAGTGTGTCTGTGTGATTATTGTGAGTGTGTCTGTGTGATTATAGTGAGTGTGTCTGTGTGATTATAGTGAGTGTGTCTGTGTGATTATTGTGAGTGTGTGATTATAGTGAGTGTGTCTGTGTGATTATAGTGAGTGTGTCTGTGTGATTATAGTGTGTGTGTGTCTGTGTGATTATTGTGAGTGTGTGATTATAGTGAGTGTGTCTGTGTGATTATAGTGAGTGTGTCTGTGTGATTATAGTGTGTGTGTGTCTGTGTGATTATTGTGAGTGTGTGATTATAGTGAGTGTGTCTGTGTGATTATAGTGAGTGTGTCTGTGTGATTATAGTGTGTGTGTGTCTGTGTGATTATTGTGAGTGTGTGATTATAGTGAGTGTGTCTGTGTGATTATAGTGAGTGTGTCTGTGTGATTATAGTGTGTGTGTGTCTGTGTGATTATTGTGAGTGTGTCTGTGTGATTATAGTGAGTGTGTCTGTGTGATTATAGTGTGTGTGTGTCTGTGTGATTATTGTGAGTGTGTGATTATAGTGAGTGTGTCTGTGTGATTATAGTGTGTGTGTGTGATTATAGTGAGTGTGTCTGTGTGATTATAGTGAGTGTGTCTGTGTGATTATAATGAGTGTGTCTGTGTGATTAGTGTGTGTCTGTGTGATTATAGTGTGTGTGTCTGTGTGATTATAATGAGTGTGTGTGTGATTATAGTGAGTGTGTCTGTGTGATTATAGTGAGTGTGTCTGTGTGATTAGTGTGTGTCTGTGTGATTATAGTGAGTGTGTCTGTGTGATTATAGTGTCTGTGTGATTATAGTGTGTGTGTGTGTGTGTGTGATTATAGTGAGTGTGTCTGTGTGATTATAGTGTGTGTCTGTGTGATTAGTGTGTGTGTCTGTGTGATTATAGTGAGTGTGTCTGTGTGATTATAGTGAGTGTGTCTGTGTGATTATAATGAGTGTGTCTGTGTGATTATAGTGAGTGTGTGATTATAGTGTGTGTGTGTGTGTGTGTGTGTGATTATAGTGAGTGTGTGTGTGTGATTATAGTGTGTGTGTGTGTGTGTGTGTCTGTGTGATTATAATGAGTGTCTGTGTGATTATAGTGAGTGTGTCTGTGTGATTATTGTGAGTGTGTCTGTGTGATTATAGTGAGTGTGTCTGTGTGATTATAGTGAGTGTGTCTGTGTGATTATAGTGTGTGTGTCTGTGTGATTATAGTGAGTGTGTGATTATAGTGTGTGTGTGTGTGTGTGTGTGTGTGATTATAGTGAGTGTGTCTGTGTGATTATAGTGAGTGTGTCTGTGTGATTATAGTGAGTGTGTCTGTGTGATTATTGTGAGTGTGTCTGTGTGATTATAGTGAGTGTGTCTGTGTGATTATAGTGAGTGTGTCTGTGTGATTATAGTGAGTGTGTCTGTGTGATTATAGTGAGTGTGTGATTATAGTGTGTGTGTGTCTGTGTGATTATAGTGAGTGTGTCTGTGTGATTATAGTGAGTGTGTCTGTGTGATTATTGTGAGTGTGTCTGTGTGATTATAGTGAGTGTGTCTGTGTGATTATAGTGAGTGTGTCTGTGTGATTATAGTGAGTGTGTCTGTGTGATTATTGTGAGTGTGTGATTATAGTGTGTGTGTGTGTGTGTGTGATTATAGTGAGTGTGTCTGTGTGATTATAGTGAGTGTGTGTCTGTGTGATTATTGTGAGTGTGTGATTATAGTGTGTGTGTGTGTGTGTGATTATAGTGAGTGTGTCTGTGTGATTATAGTGAGTGTGTCTGTGTGATTATAGTGTGTGTGTCTGTGTGATTATAGTGAGTGTGTGATTATAGTGTGTGTGTGTCTGTGTGATTATAGTGAGTGTGTCTGTGTGATTATAGTGTGTGTGTGTCTGTGTGATTATTGTGAGTGTGTGATTATAGTGTGTGTGTGTGTGTGATTATAGTGAGTGTGTCTGTGTGATTATAGTGAGTGTGTCTGTGTGATTATAGTGTGTGTGTGTCTGTGTGATTATTGTGAGTGTGTGATTATAGTGTGTGTGTGTGTGTGTGATTATAGTGAGTGTGTCTGTGTGATTATAGTGAGTGTGTCTGTGTGATTATAGTGTGTGTGTCTGTGTGATTATAGTGAGTGTGTGATTATAGTGTGTGTGTGTCTGTGTGATTATAGTGAGTGTGTGATTAGTGTGTGTGTGTGTGTGTGATTATAGTGAGTGTGTCTGTGTGATTATAGTGTGTGTGTGTCTGTGTGATTATTGTGAGTGTGTGATTATAGTGTGTGTGTGTCTGTGTGATTATAGTGAGTGTGTCTGTGTGATTATAGTGTGTGTGTGTCTGTGTGATTATAGTGAGTGTGTGATTATAGTGTGTGTGTGTCTGTGTGATTATAGTGAGTGTGTGATTAGTGTGTGTGTGTCTGTGTGATTATAGTGAGTGTGTCTGTGTGATTATAGTGTGTGTGTCTGTGTGATTATAGTGAGTGTGTGATTATAGTGTGTGTGTGTCTGTGTGATTATAGTGAGTGTGTGATTAGTGTGTGTGTGTGTGTGTGATTATAGTGAGTGTGTCTGTGTGATTATAGTGAGTGTGTGTCTGTGTGATTATTGTGAGTGTGTGATTATAGTGTGTGTGTGTGTGTGATTATAGTGAGTGTGTCTGTGTGATTATAGTGAGTGTGTCTGTGTGATTATAGTGTGTGTGTCTGTGTGATTATAGTGAGTGTGTGATTATAGTGTGTGTGTGTCTGTGTGATTATAGTGAGTGTGTGATTATAGTGTGTGTGTGTCTGTGTGATTATTGTGAGTGTGTGATTATTGTGTGTGTGTGATTATAGTGAGTGTGTCTGTGTGATTATAGTGAGTGTGTCTGTGTGATTATAGTGAGTGTGTGATTATAGTGTGTGTGTGTCTGTGTGATTATTGTGAGTGTGTGATTATTGTGTGTGTGTGATTATAGTGAGTGTGTCTGTGTGATTATAGTGTGTGTGTGTCTGTGTGATTATAGTGAGTGTGTGATTATAGTGAGTGTGTCTGTGTGATTATAGTGAGTGTGTGTCTGTGTGATTATAGTGAGTGTGTGCGCGTGATTATTGTGAGTGTGTCTGATTATAGTGTGTGTCTGTGTGATTATAGTGAGTGCGTGAGTTTGTGTATGTTAGTGATTATAGTGTGTGTATGTGTGATAGTGTGTGTGTGTGATTATAGTGAGTGTGTGTGTGATTATAGTGAGTTTGTGTGATTATAGTGAGTTTGTGTGATTATAGTGTGTATGTGTGATTATAGTGTGTGTGTGATTATAGTGAGTTTGTGTGTGTGTGTGTGTTAGTGATTATAGTGTGTGTATGTGTGATTATAGTGTGTGTGTGATTATAGTGAGTTTGTGTGTGTGTGTGTGTGTGATTATAGTGAGTTTGTGTGTGTTAGTGATTATAGTGTGTGTGTGATTATAGTGTGTGTGATTATAGTGAGTAATAGCATGTGTAACACATTAATAATACATCATGCAAGTGAGAAAAATAACAAAAATGAGTGAAATAGAGAGAGAGATTGTGAGAGAGAGCTTCATTGTGATGTAAAGGAGGAAGGAGACACACACACACACACACACACACACACACATAGCAAAGAACTCAGTGGTTATTGAAATGAGAGTAATTTTTTTCCCATCACAGTTACTATATTTAGAGCACCAACACACAGGATAATCCCTGAGGGCTGTGTGTGTGTGTGTGTGTTAGTCTCCTTCCCCCCTTACATTATATTAGATCTCTCTCTTTCTCTCTCTATCAGGATGTTAGATTATTCCGTTTACACACACACACACACACACACACACACACACGAGTGTAAACAGCTCTACACTGAGTGTGTGTTTGAACGCTGTACAGTGTAGTGAATTAATCTCTCACCGGAGGACAGAGTGAACCTGCCCCAGTGCATTGTGGGTAAACTGAGTACTTTAATCACAGTCCACACTGATAACACTGTCACGACACACTGATCCCTCCTGCAGAGAGAGAGAGAGAACGACACACTGATCCCTCCTGCAGAGAGAGAGAGAGAACGACACACTGATCCCTCCTGCAGAGAGAGAGAGAGAACGACACACTGATCCCTCCTGCAGAGAGAGAGAGAGAACGACACACTGATCCCTCCTGCAGAGAGAGAGAGAGAACGACACACTGATCCCTCCTGCAGAGAGAGAGAGAGAACGACACACTGATCCCTCCTGCAGAGAGAGAGAGAGAACGACACACTGAT
The DNA here is from genome assembly GCF_019097595.1 of Hemibagrus wyckioides. Classification (NCBI taxonomy): domain Eukaryota; kingdom Metazoa; phylum Chordata; class Actinopteri; order Siluriformes; family Bagridae; genus Hemibagrus; species Hemibagrus wyckioides. The sequence continues at coordinate 1,814,779 of NC_080712.1, forward strand.
CCCTCCTGCAGAGAGAGAGAGAGAACGACACACTGATCCCTCCTGCAGAGAGAGAGAGAGAGAGAGAACGACACACTGATCCCTCCTGCAGAGAGAGAGAGAGAACGACACACTGATCCCTCCTGCAGAGAGAGAGAGAGAACGACACACTGATCCCTCCTGCAGAGAGAGAGAGAGAACGACACACTGATCCCTCCTGCAGAGAGAGAGAGAGAACGACACACTGATCCCTCCTGCAGAGAGAGAGAGAGAGAACGACACACTGATCCCTCCTGCAGAGAGAGAGAGAGAGAACGACACACTGATCCCTCCTGCAGAGAGAGAGAGAGAACGACACACTGATCCCTCCTGCAGAGAGAGAGAGAGAACGACACACTGATCCCTCCTGCAGAGAGAGAGAGAGAACGACACACTGATCCCTCCTGCAGAGAGAGAGAGAGAACGACACACTGATCCCTCCTGCAGAGAGAGAGAGAGAGAGAACGACACACTGATCCCTCCTGCAGAGAGAGAGAGAGAACGACACACTGATCCCTCCTGCAGAGAGAGAGAGAGAGAACGACACACTGATCCCTCCTGCAGAGAGAGAGAGAGAGAGAGAACGACACACTGATCCCTCCTGCAGAGAGAGAGAGAGAGAGAGAACGACACACTGATCCCTCCTGCAGAGAGAGAGAGAGAGAGAGAACGACACACTGATCCCTCCTGCAGAGAGAGAGAGAGAGAGAGAACGACACACTGATCCCTCCTGCAGAGAGAGAGAGAGAGAGAGAACGACACACTGATCCCTCCTGCAGAGAGAGAGAGAGAACGACACACTGATCCCTCCTGCAGAGAGAGAGAGAGAGAGAGAACGACACACTGATCCCTCCTGCAGAGAGAGAGAGAGAGAGAGAACGACACACTGATCCCTCCTGCAGAGAGAGAGAGAGAGAGAGAGAGAACGACACACTGATCCCTCCTGCAGAGAGAGAGAGAGAGAACGACACACTGATCCCTCCTGCAGAGAGAGAGAGAGAGAGAGAACGACACACTGATCCCTCCTGCAGAGAGAGAGAGAGAACGACACACTGATCCCTCCTGCAGAGAGAGAGAGAGAGAACGACACACTGATCCTTCTTGGAGAGAGAGAGAGAGAGAGAAGAATGATAGACACACTCTCTCTCTCCCTCCCTCCCTCTCTCTCTCTTTCTTCCTCCCTCTCTCTCTCTTTCTCCCTCTCCCCTCTCTCCCTCTTTCTCCCTCTCTTTCTCCCTCCCTTTCTCTCTCTCTCTCTCTTTCTCCCTCTCTCTCTCCCCCTCTCTCCCCTCTCTCCCTCTCTTTCTCCCTCTCTTTCTCCCTCTCTTTCTCCCTCTCTTTCTCCCTCTCTCTCTCCCCCTCTCTGACCTCTCTTTCTCCCTCTCCCCTCTCTCCCTCTCTTTCTCCCTCCCTTTCTCTCTCTCTCTCTCTTTCTCCCTCTCTCTCTCCCCCTCTCCCCTCTCTCCCTCTCTTTCTCCCTCTCTCCCTCTCTCTCTCCCCCTCTCTGACCTCTCTTTCTCCCTCTCTCTCTCCCTCTCTTTCTCCCTCCCTTTCTCTCTCTCTCTCTCTTTCTCTCTCTCTCTCTCCCCCTCTCTCCCCTCTTTCCCCCTCTCTCCCCTCTCTCCCTCTCTTTCTCCCTCTCTCTCTCCCCCTCTCTCCCTCTCTTTCTCCCCCTCTTTCTCCCTCTCTTTCTCCCTCTCTCTCTCCCCCTCTCTGACCTCTCTCTCCCTCTCTCTCTCCCCTCCCCCTCCCCTCCCCCTATCTGTGTTGTTCCTGTTCCACATCATTAAGCTGCAGTCAGGACATTGATGTGACTCTGATGTGTTTAATCCGCTCATGTTCTTTAAATCAGACTCTGTATCAGACGTCACTGCTGCAGATCAGCTGAACCCCAGTGGGGGGCGCTGTGTTTCACACCTAGGCCTTCACCGGTTCCTATTCCTGAATGAATCCAGCTCTATATCATCATTATGACGCCACGGCAATAGATACTAATCACCCGTTAAATAACGAAGTAAAAAAGAAATGATTCTACAGTATTTCACACCTCACAAGGAATAGTCCATTTTATTACAGTTACTTTTCTCAAAAAAGACATTCTTGATGCCGTATGCAGAAAACTGTTAATATATATATATTATTTAGTTTGTGCAGTTCTCTGCCTCTGACTACTCCAATTATCCAATCAGAGGACGGGAAATTGCTGACGTAATCGTACGCCTGCTAGATGGCCCCAGTGACGCCAACTCCAAATCTGATTGGTTAATGGAACGATTTCATAGCAACTTATTTTAAGCTCCGGGCGCCTGCACTATTGATTCTGAAGGTCTTGAGGCGGATTTTCACTCTGGGAACACATGATGTCATCCACTGTCTGAAATATGATTGGATAAATACTCTTCTCATAAATATACACTACTGGAAGCAGCGGAACCGAGAGAAAAGCTATGAAATGTAGAGAATAGACTATTGGGAATAATTTAATACACATTCATGGAAAAATATATTAAATATATTAATACAGGTCAGTGATTCAGATCACTGCTGTTTAGGCCAGCAGAGAAGGCCTTGCTGACCCTAATGGTCCACCACTGGCTGAATGTCTCTCAGGGTTCCGTCAGTGAGTTCTCCTGATCCTGAGGTTCTCCTGAGATGTTCTGCTTCAGTAGCTCATATTTTACACACTCTGTAGACTTCAGAGCCTGTTCAGCAGATCCTACAGAGATGTTCTGAGGATCTCCAGGTACTTTAGATCTCTACAAGCACTCTGTGTCCATGGAGACTTCTCTCTGGTTCCTCAAGGAACTCTTAACAGAAGAATTTAAAAACCCTAATGGTTCTTCAGTTGTTTTACTGAGGGACACCTGAAGGTTCTCTGCAGAACCCTACCACAGTACTGAAATATAAAAAGGAGAAATCCATTTCTTGGTTGCTAAGAAGTTCTGAAGAAACATGTTTAATAAGAATGTAGATAGAACATGTTCCACGATAATATCTTCACAATCACATCATCATCAAGAAGTTCTGATGATCTTGTCCTCCTCCAGAATTAGATTGATATGATTCTCCAAATCTAGAGCTCACTAGAACTTCACTGTGGTTTACCAGATGTTCTTTGGTTCTCTACAGATGTTACAGCTGTGTTGAACTGATATGTAATCTTCTACTGGCAGTTGAGGATCTCCGGGTTCTTCAGAGATGCTGAGGTTCCTCAGGAACACTGTAACACTGTGGCTGTTGTGTGCTTTTGCTGTATTCTCGAGGATGATTATTGTTCTCCAGAGTTAGTCATGCTAACTCTGCGCTCATGCTAACTCTGCGCTCATGCTAACTCTGTGTTTACGCTAAAAACATTGCTTTTATGTATGTGTTTCTCAACTCAAGTTGGATATGATGATCTGATGGTGCTGTAAAGAAGCAACAAATCCAAACGAATGATTCCTCAGATCCATCATACAGCATGTGGTGTGACGTTGCTTCACTTCCCCGCTCACAACTTTAACATTCTACAACAATTAGTGTGGTTTCATCTCCTCCTGTTTTATACGAACTCACACTGAGTGTGTGTGTCGAGATGTCAGGATGATTGAGGCTTGGAAGGATATTGCAGTGCTGGTTGGTGTGTGTGTGTGTGTGGAGAGCGCACGTAGCTAGCACAGGTTGCTCTCTTTGCTAATTTAATCTGAGAACATATAAATTCCGATATTTTTGCTGGACAATAAATCTGTCCTGAGGAAATCAGTGAAGCTTTTACAGCTAAAGGGGAAGAGGGTTGAGAACCTGTGCTGTGCTAAGTTTGCGTAGCATTAGCCCCATGCTAGATGTTCCAGCTCGATTAGCCAGAGCTGTCAGATGTTGTGTTTGCTAACACTTTCAGTTTTCATTCACACCTCAGTGAATATACTTAGCTGCTAATTCCAAAGATTTGTTGTAGCAGGACAGCGTTAATAACGATGCAGCCTCGAACCCTGTGCAGTCGAGAGGCTCACAACTGACCCGTGCTAATAGGCTAATGTTTAATTATAGTGATCGAATATTCAGGACTGATTCCATGATTCAGACTGATTTAGTTTTTCAGGACGGGGTCAGTGATTCAGACTGATTCAGTGATTCAGACTGATTCAGTAATTCAGTTTATGTAGGTGGGTACTGTTCCAGGGTCCAGATGAAATCTTTTGGATCCACTGGATCCAAAGACTGGATTGTTAAAGACCAGCCCATCTGTGTGGGTTCATCACAGTCATTTTGAATTCTGTGATTTGGGACTGATTCAGTAATTCAGTGATTTGGGGATGGATCAGTGATTCAGGACTGATTTAGTCATTTGGGACTGATTAGTGATTCAGTGATGGTGTGTGTGAGACGGAGGATTTTGCTGTGATTTTCTTGCTGGTTGAATTTCTGGGTTTTGTGTCGCTCTCATCCTCCACAACACATTTCTCACAAACAACACATTCATCATCATCATCCTCCTCCTGCTGCAGCACTGATTTATGGAGGAGTTTCTCAGTCCTACTTTGTCTCACTCTCTCACACACACACACACACGCGCACTCACGCACACACGCATGCACACTCGCACACGCGCGCACACACACACACACTCACGCGCACGCGCACACACACACACCACACACACAGTGCTGATACTCTCATTATTTCCTTCTGACTGTTGTAAATGATCAGATGTAGAGATGTGGTCAGTGTGGAAAAGCAGTACGCGGTCAGTGTGGAAAAGCAGAATGTCTACACCGCAGCGCTGCAGAATGCTGAACTGTGATTGGTCAGTAGGTGTTTATAGATATACGGCCTCTCATGCAGTTGATTTTATGTGGACATGACTTTAGGACTGTCCTTTGCTATTGCTAACTGTTGTTGTATCAGTGTAGGTTCAGGTAAGTGGGCTGGAATTGGTGGGGTGATTTTAAGGAGTGAAAACATATCATGCAAATCTTACTGATCTTTTATAAAAACAAACACTCGATCATATGATACAATAAAATACACACACAATAACACGTGTGTGTGTGTGTGTGTCTTTTTCTTCTCAGTTTATAACATAAATCGTGTGTGTCTGTCTGTCTCTCTCTCACACTCTCTGTACATGCACTACCATCTGATTCACCCCTCCAGCATAACACACACACACACACACACACACACACACACACACAGAGTGTTATGTAAGAGGCTCCTGTAGTGATGCAGCAGGTTTTCTCCTATAGTTGTAATAAATGAACTCAACTTCTCACTTTCTAAGTCTAGAGTTTTAACCTTCATATCATCAGGCAGTGAACACACACACACACACACAAACACACACACACACACACAGGTTTTAAAACAGCACCTGGAGCCTCCTGGATTAAAGGTGCAGGATTGATAATCCCTGTGTGTATATGTGTGTGTGTGTGTAGTGAATGTAAAAGTTTACACACCCCTGCTGTTAAGATGGTGGGTTTTTGTGATGTAAACAGATGAATCCTCTCAGAACGTTCTCCCACTCAGTGTGAGATTATTGCGTATGAACCATCTGAACCATCTGAAATATTGGTTTAGATCCATCACACTGTAAGATCTTCTGCTGGACACAGTGGCTGGTCTCCACACAGGTGTTTCCGGAGGTGCAGGTCTGGACTCTGGCTGATCTTCTGTAGGTGAAGTCGTTCCTGTGTTGATGTGGATGTGATTTGGGATGATTAGTGATTCGGGACTGATTCAGTGATTTGGGACTGATTCAGTGATTCAGTGATTTGGGACTGATTCATTGATTCAGTGATTTTGAACAATTACTGATCCGGGACTGATTCAGTGATATTCGGGATTGATTCAGTGATGTGGGACTGATTCAGTGTTTTGAAATGATTAGTGATTTCGGACTGATTCAGTAATTCAGTGATTCGGGACTGATTCAGTGATTTGGGACTGATTATTGATTTGGGGCTGATTCAGTGATTCGAGACTGATTATTGATTTGGGACTGATTCAGTGATTTGTGACCGATTCAGTGATTTGGGACTGGGTCAGTGATTCAGTGATTTGGGACTGGGTCAGTGATTCAGTGATTCGGGACTGATTCAGTGATTCAGTGATTTGGGACTGAGTCAGTGATTCGGGACTGAGTCAGGGATTCTGTGATTCGGGACTGAGTCAGGGATTCTGTGATTCGGGACTAAGTCAGTGTTTTGGGACTGAGTCAGGGATTCTGTGATTTGGGACTGAGTCGGTGATTCAGGACTGAGTCAGTGATTCGGGACAGAGTCAGGGATTCTGTGATTCGGGACTGAGTCAGGGATTCGGGACTGAGTCTGTGGTTCAGGACTGATTCAGTGATTCTGTGGTTCAGGACTGATTCTGTGGTTCAGGACTGATTCTGTGGTTCAGGACTGAAGGTTCCTCAGGTATTTAGGTCTTCATGATTCCTCCTGATAAAATCCCCAGTTCAGGCTGAAGGAAAGCAGCTCCAGATCCTGATGTTACCACCATCATGCTGCACCATGGAGATGGACTGATTTTGGATCTGCTCTCATCAGTCCATGGGTCATTGTGCCACATGGTTTGAGGTGATTTAGCAGATGTTCTTCCTGAGCAAGGTCCAGCTGCTCTGACCCCACAGCCCAGACATGAGGGAGTGATCAGATCATGTCAGATCTTCCTGCAGCTGCTGTAATGTTGTTGTAGATCTTCCTGCTAAATGTTTCTCTTGATCTTTTATAAATGTTAGAGGGACATCCTGCTCTTGATGATGTCACTGAGCTGCTCCACGTCTTGATGATGACCTTCACAGTGTTCCAGGCTGCAGCTAATTCTCTGGAGATCTTCTCCTCTGCTCTCCTGGTGCAGATCTTTCCACAGTGAGATCCTCTACATGCTGTCAGATCAAACCCTAACCCTGAAGAAACTCGAACAGAAACATCTGATCTTTGTTAGATCTTCATCAGAATCACCACGCTGATGACGGCTAGGTGATGATTACCACTGAGACTCAGTGTGTTCTGTTCTGTTCTGTGAACATTTAGAGGACGTTTAGTGTCTCTCTCTCACACACACACACACACTCACTCTCACACAGACACTCACACACACTCTCTCACACACACACACACACACACACACTCTCTCTCTCTCTCTCTCTCTCTCTCTCTGTCTCTCATGCGCGGTGGAGAGGCGAGGGTGGCGTGTGGAGCGCGTGAGAGTGGTTGTCATTTTGCCAATTTTTCGGCACTAAAGTGCAAGTCTTTTCCGTTTAAAATCTCAGAATATTTATATACTTATTGTGTGAGTGTGTGTGCAGATAATAACTGTGAGCGAGCGAGTGTGTGCAGGTGTGTGTGAGAGTAGCGTGTCGGTGAAGCGTGGTTATGGCGGATCAGAACGCGAGGCTGTGTGAGTTTGACTCGCCGGCACGGTGTCCGTGTTGTGTGTCCGTGTTGTGTGTCCGGCGCGGTGTCCGTGTTGTGTGTCCGTGTTGTGTGTCCGGCGCGGTGTCCGTGTTGTGTGTCCGTGTTGTGTGTCCGGCGCGGTGTCCGTGTTGTGTGTCCGTGTTGTGTGTCCGGCGCGGTGTCCGTGTTGTGTGTCCGTGTTGTGTGTCCGGCGCGGTGTCCGTGTTGTGTGTCCGTGTTGTGTGTCCGGCGCGGTGTCCGTGTTGTGTGTCCGTGTTGTGTGTCCGGCGCGGTGTCCGTGTTGTGTGTCCGTGTTGTGTGTCCGGCGCGGTGTCCGTGTTGTGTGTCCGTGTTGTGTGTCCGGCGCGGTGTCCGTGTTGTGTGTCCGGCGCGGTGTCCGTGTTGTGTGTCCGTGTTGTGTGTCCGGCGCGGTGTCCGTGTTGTGTGTCCGTGTTGTGTGTCCGGCGCGGTGTCCGTGTTGTGTGTCCGTGTTGTGTGTCCGGCGCGGTGTCCGTGTTGTGTGTCCGTGTTGTGTGTCCGGCGCGGTGTCCGTGTTGTGTGTCCGTGTTGTGTGTCCGGCGCGGTGTCCGTGTTGTGTGTCGGGCGAGTGTAGAGGGATGTTGTCTAGCAGTCGGTAACGTGGTGGGGCATGAGAACATTGTCTCTGCCTCCAGAATGAACAGTGCCATTGTGGTGTTTCTGAATAATGTTGAGAAAGTCAGAAATCTGATTCAGAAGGGTGGTGTTGTAATAATGAGACAATACTGGTTTCTCCCCTCAGTTCCCCAGCTAAAAAGGTCTTGTTGTCTAATGTCCCTCCTTTTATTTCAGATGAGACTATCTGTAAAGAACTGTCTCGGTACGGGCGAATTGTCTCCCCCATTAAGAGAATCCCTCTTGGCTGTAAGTCCCCACTGGTTAAACACTTGGTTTCTTTTAGAAGAATGGTCTTCATGGTTTTTAAAGAAGGTGTGGAAGAGCTGAATGCCGTTTTTAAATTCAGAGTTGAAGGCTTTGACTACAATCTGTTTGTTTCTTCTGATACAGATATTAAGTGTTTTAAATGTGGAAAAACTGGTCATCTTGCTCGGGCCTGCCCTGAGAGGCAGAGTGACCCCGGTGTTTCTGAGCGACCGGGGCAGGACGCAGCTCAGTCGGCTGGGGTCGTTCCCCCTGCGGCTACAGTTCGGCCGGCTGCTGAGGGCCCCGGAGCTGCTGCTGCACCAGACCTGAAAGAGAGTGAGCCTCCCCCAAGCCCAGCCTGCAACCCAGAAGCCCACTGGAGCTGCAACAGCCCCGGAAAAGCCATGCATGGCCGAACCGGCCGCGGAAGAGCCATGCTCAGCTCAACCGGACCGGGAGAAGCCGTGCTCCACTGAGAAGAGCTCAGTGGGTTCTGGAGCAGTGCTGGAGCTGCCTGCGCTGGCAGAGGCAGGCACGGAGGTGCAGAGAGACCGCCCGGAAACACCGGACACTACACCAGTGCAGGGGGACGGGGGAGACGTGGATATGGTGGATGAGCCCGTCTTTAAAGTGCCGAATAAAAGGAAAAAGCAAGGTAAGGGACGGGGGAAAAAAGCAGGCAAAAAAAAGATGCAAAGGTGGAGGAATCAGACAGTGATGACTGCATGTCAGACTCGGTCTTAATGTTTGATTCTCAGGAGGAACAGGTTAATGTCGTTTATAGTGCAGAGGACATTAAGGAATTTTTAAGGAACACCAAATGGCAAAAGAACGTGGCTTTAGAAGAGTTTTTCCCTGACTGGAAAACAGTTTATTCATGACATTAAGTTCTTCAGAAGAGAAGGAGCGTTTACTGATGTTGAAATTTTCCGTCTGAAGAAACTGATAATGAGAGTGAATAAGGAAAACTCTGATGATGACTAATGTGTGGTGTGTTTTATTTTAGAGTGGTTTTTACCCTCTGTTTAATTTTATTTATTTTATTTATTTTATTTATTTTAATGATTGGAATTAATATTGCGAGTTTAAATGTTAATGGAGCAAGAGAGCAGAACAAGAGGGCCAAGTTATATGGACTTTTAAAGCAGAAGCACATTGACGTTGCCATGCTGCAGGAAACCCACAGCGATACCAGCAATGCTGCTGATTGGGTGAAGGAGTGGGATGGGTTGGTGATTTTAAGCCATAACACAACACTCAGTGGTGGAGTCGCCTTGCTCTTTACTCACAGTTTTATTCCTTGTTCTTATTCAGTTGAAGAATTTTTAAATGGGAGGCTTTTAAAAGTGAAAACTTTTTATGAGAATGAGGTTTTAGTTTTTATCTGTGTGTACACTCCCACCAGTGCAGTGGAGAGGATGATGTTTTTAGATACTCTGAACAATGTCATTGCTGACTGCAACACTGCAGAAATTTTAATTCTGGGTGGAGATTTTAATAACAGATAATTTAATCTGTTTAATAACAGATAATTTGGATAGGAACCACACAGAACCTCCCATGGCTTCCCGTAAGCGTCTGTGGGAGATGGTGGAGGCCCACGAGTTAAGTGACATATGGAGAACTCTCAATAAGAACAAGAGACAGTACACGTTGCATAGATAACACACTCTCCCTGGCGAGATTAGATCGTTTTTATGGTTTTAAGCATCAGCTGACGTTTTTTACAAAGTGTTTTATTGTTCCAGCAGGTATCTCTGACCACAGCATGGTCCAGTGTACTATTACTAAGGAGAAGGTTAAACCTAGGAGTGCCTACTGGCATTTTAACACTGCTCTTTTAGAAGACACTAATTTTAAAGAGTCTTTTATTTATTTATGGAATTGTTTTAAATCTGAGAAGGCAGCTTTTAGTTCACTTCAGCTGTGGTGGTGAAAACGCAAATAAAAGAATTCTGTCAACAGTACACTCTCAATGTCACAAGAGACATTGTTAGATCTCTGAAAGCTCTGGAGATAGAAATAGTGGAACTCCAGCATTTTGAGGTCACTGGAAATCGAGGGCATATTGAAGCCCTCAAACGCTTAACAAAGCCAAAATGAACGACCTGTTAGACATTACAGCACAGGGGGCGCTGGTCCGCTCACGCTTTAAAAGCACTGCTGAGATGGATGCTCCTTCTAAGTTCTTTTTCAGTTTAGAGCAAAAGAATGGACAGAAAAGATTCATACATGCTGTGCAAACAGAATCAGGGGATCTCGTATCTGAGCCCACTGAAATTCGCCAGCAGGAGGTTCATGAGGCTCCCCAGGGGATGGAGAATGGACGGGCGTCAGGTATAGACGGTTTTACAAGGCATTCTGGGCCGTCATAGGGCAGGATATGCTGGATGTCCTACGGGACATTATACGGAGAGGTGAACTCCCGTTGAGCTGCAGGAGGGCTGTCCTGACCCTGCTACCGAAGAAGGGAGACCTGACCCACCTGAAAAACTGGTGCCCGGTCTCACTACTGTGCACTGACTGCAAGCTGCTCTCAAAAGCATTAGCCTCGAGTCTGACTAAGGTAATGGAGCAGCTCATTCACCAAGACCAGACGTACTGTGTGCCTGATAGGTCCATATTCGATAACGTGTATTTAATTTGTGACATTTTGGACGTCTCCAGGCTATTGGGCTTAAATACTGGTCTGATTTCTCTAGATCAGGAAAAGGCTTTTGACCGGGTTGAACATGAATATTTGTGGAAGGTGCTGGAAGCCTTCGGGTTCAACCCAGGTTTTATAGCCATGATCAAGGTGTTGTACAGTGACATTGAGAGTGTACTGAAGGTTAACGGTGGTTTATGTGCTCTTTTTAGAGTGTACAGGGGGATCAGGCAGGGCTGTTCCCTCTCTGGAATGTTGTACTCTCTAGCTATTGAACCTCTTTTAAATAAGTTGAGAAGTAATCTCTCTGGTTTTAATATTCCACATGCTAATGCCTCAATATGTTTATCAGCTTATGCAGATGATCTGGTAGTGATGATAAACACACAGAATGATGTCAATGTTTTACGGTGATGGTGGGCAACCGTCACTACCAGGAGGCTTAGCGTGGAAAAGAGGTGGTTTTAAATACTTGGGTGTCTACCTGGGGAACAATGAGTTTTTAAGTAAAAACTAGGAAGGTTCTGTAGAACACGTGAAGGGCAGACTGAGCAGGTGGAAGCGGCTGGTTCCAAAGATGTCCTACAGGGGGAGAACGCTGGTCATCAACAACCTCGCCGCGTCGTCCCTCTGGCACAAGCTGGCATGCGTGGATCCGCCGCCGAACCTGCTGGCAAACATCCAGGCCCTGCTGGTGGACTTCTTCTGGGACGGTCTACACTGGATTCCAGAGTGTGCTTCATCTGCCGAAGGAGGAAGGAGGACAGGGGCTGGTCCAGCTGTCCAGCAGAGCCGCAGCCTTCCGCCTCCAGTTCATCCAGAGACTCCTCACTGGACCCGGAGACTTAGTATGGAGAGCAGCAGCCAGTGGATTATTACGCACAGTTCAAGGACTGGGGCTGGACAGAGCGTTGTTTTTAATGGACACAAAAATGCTGGACTTTTCTGGATTACCAATGTTTTACCGAGGACTATTTAAAACCTGGAACGTTTTTAAAAAACAGAGCAAGGGCTGCAGAACACTACACTGGCTGCTGGAGGAGCCTCTGGTGTATGGCGGGAGACTGGACATCTCCAGTGTGACCGTCCCTGCACTGTCCAGAACTCTCCTCAGGGATTATAACGCTCCGGGAGCTTGTGAACATCGCGGGGTCGGACTTGTCGAGGGCAGAGGACCTGGCAGTGTGTATGGGACTGCGGTCCCTGCGTGTTGTCAATCAGCTCCTACACCGCTGGAGATCTGCACTAACATCAGAGGAGCGTGTTCAGCTAATGGACCATCAGCACACAGAGACTGGTCCTACAGAGGACGAACCCTTTCCCCAGCTGGACATCTCTCCTGACCTCGACGGGTGTGCAGGCCCCCTCCTGGAGTGCCGGGGTGAAGGGGAGATGGACTTTGGGTCAGTGTCGGGGAAGCTGCTCTACAGAGCGTGTGTAAAGGTTTTAAATAAGAAGAAGCTGAGTGGGAGGGTGGACACCCCATGGAGAAGTGTACATGGTTTTACTGATGATTTTAAACCAGAGTGGACGCACTGTATAAACCACCGTTAACTAAAAAATCTGCCGACCTCCAATGGAGGATTTTACACTGTATTATCTCTGTGAACTCTTTTATTTCTGTTTTAAACCCTGATGTTGCACATGATTGTCCTTTTTGTTCACAGAGAGAAACAGTTTTTCATGCTTTTATTCACTGCTCCAGGTTACAGTCACTGTTTGTGTTTTTACGGAGCATTTTAAGGGCTTTTAATGTTGTTTTTACTTTTCAGTGTTTTATTTCTGGTTTTAAGTTTGTCAGGAAACACCGGTTCAGGTGTCAACTGATTAATTTTATATTTGGTCAGGCCAAAATGGCGATATACCTGAGCCGGAAAAACCAGATTGCACAAAACACTGACTGTGACGCCATAAGAATCCTGAAAAGGCTGATAAAGTCAAGAATTTTAATAGATTTTAATTTTTATAAAAGTATGAATGAGTTGGATGTGTTTAAATGTGTGTGGTGTTGGGAGAATGTGTTGTGTTCTGTTGCAGAAAGGAAACTTAACTTTGCAGCAGAACTAAACTAATCACTCATATTTAAAATATTTTATTGACATTATTTTAATACATATTTATTTATCTATTTATTTATTAAGTCACTGTGAATTTTATATGTGACTTGTGTAAATAAAGATGTGTAAAAGTCCAAAAAAGTCTCTCTCTCACTCACACTTTCTCTCTCACGCTCTCTCTCTCTCTCACACACACACACACACACACACACTTTCTCTCTCTCTCGCTCTCTCTCTCTCGCACACACACACACTTTCTCTCTCTCAATTTTTCAATTTCAGTGTCAGTAAGTTTTATGATCATGACCATATACATGTACAGTATTGCCAAAGCATTAATGTAAAGAGAAGAACATCTCTTATCAACAAACACATTACTGAGTCTCCAGGAACACAGAAACATAGGAACATAAATAAGAGAGAATATAATAAATATAATTAATTAGATCTTAAGACAAACAGGGCTGTGTGTGTGTGTGTGTGTGTGTGTGTGTTTGGGTGGGTCACTCACTGTCCCTCAGCTTGTGGCAGGCAGATATGTACCGTCCTGCTAGAACGCAGCTCTCTTTCCTCTCCCCCAATAGGATGGTCTGTTGGTCAGGAGGGAGAACTGGAATATTTTGAAATTTATTTGATGTAGATGTTGGAATTGTTTGACATTCAGTTATGAAGTGCAGCTCTGTGTCCACTGTGTTGCTGTTCCACTGTGTACACACTCTCTGCTCTGTAGAGAGCCATGATTTCTTATAGCGGCCCGTCTCCATGGCCAGTGTGTGTGCGCTGGGTCTGTACCTGGTCAGTGTGGTTCTGTGCTGGTAGTCAGTCACTGTGCTCAGGTATTCAGCTACAGTGTACTGTGGATTTGGGGCCAGATAGCACTGCATTTTACTTTGTGTGTGTGTGTGTGTGTGTGTGTTCCAGTGTGTGATGTTGTTGTGTTATAATGTGGTGAGGTCTGATGGTTCCTGTGTGCAGCTGCTCCTGATGTAGAAGTGTGTTAGTGTGTGTTGGTGAGCTGAGGGTCAGGACCAGACGGGTGAGGACACTCTTCTCTCTGCTCAGCTCTTGGCACTGCAGGGCTTTGTAGTGAGAGCTCTGGAGGTCACTGTGTTTGTAGTGAGAGCTCTGGGGGTCACTGTGTTTGTAGTGAGAGCTCTGGGGGTCACTGTGTTTGTAGTGAGAGCTCTGAGGGTCACTGTGTTTGTAGTGAGAGCTCTGGGGGTCACTGTGTTTGTGGTGAGAGCTCTGGGGGTCACTGTGTTTGTAGTGAGAGCTCTGGGGGTCACTGTGTTTGTAGTGATGGCTCTGGGGGTCACTGTGTTTGTAGTGAGAGCTCTGGGGGTCACTGTGTTTGTAGTGAGAGCTCTGAGGGTCACTGTGTTTGTAGTGAGAGCTCTGGGGGTCACTGTGTTTGTAGTGAGAGCTCTGGGGGTCACTGTGTTTGTAGTGAGAGCTCTGGGGGTCACTGTGTTTGTAGTGATGGCTCTGGGGGTCACTGTGTTTGTAGTGAGAGCTCTGGGGGTCACTGTGTTTGTAGTGAGAGCTCTGAGGGTCACTGTAGTGATAGCTCTGGGGGTCACTGTGTTTGTAGTGAGAGCTCTGGGGGTCACTGTGTTTGTAGTGAGAGCTCTGGGGGTCACTGTGTTTGTAGTGAGAGCTCTGAGGGTCACTGTAGTGAGAGCTCTGAGGGTCACTGTGTTTGTAGTGAGAGCTCTGGGGGTCACTGTGTTTGTAGAGAGAGCTCTGGGGGTCACTGTGTTTGTAGTGAGAGCTCTGAGGGTCACTGTGTTTGTAGTGATAGCTCTGGGGGTCACTGTGTTTGTAGTGAGAGCTCTGAGGGTCACTGTGTTTGTAGTGAGAGCTCTGAGGGTCACTGTGTTTGTAGTGAGAGCTCTGGGGGTCACTGTGTTTGTAGTGAGAGCTCTGGGGGTCACTGTGTTTGTAGTGAGAGCTCTGGGGGTCACTGTGTTTGTAGTGAGAGCTCTGGGGGTCACTGTGTTTGTAGTGAGAGCTCTGGGGGTCACTGTGTTTGTAGTGAGAGCTCTGGGGGTCACTGTGTTTGTTGTGAGAGCTCTGAGGGTCACTGTGTTTGTAGTGAGAGCTCTGAGGGTCACTGTGTTTGTAGTGAGAGCTCTGAGGGTCACTGTGTTTGTAGTGAGAGCTCTGAGGGGTCACTGTGTTTGTAGTGATCACTCTGGGGGTCACTGTGTTTGTAGTGAGAGCTCTGGGGGTCACTGTGTTTGTAGTGAGAGCTCTGGGGGTCACTGTGTTTGTAGTGAGAGCTCTGAGGGGTCACTGTGTTTGTAGTGAGAGCTCTGAGGGGTCACTGTGTTTGTAGTGAGAGCTCTGGGGGTCACTGTGTTTGTAGTGAGAGCTCTGGGGGTCACTGTGTTTGTAGTGAGAGCTCTGAGGGTCACTGTGTTTGTAGTGAGAGCTCTGAGGGTCACTGTGTTTGTAGTGAGAGCTCTGAGGGTCACTGTAGTGAGAGCTCTGAGGGTCACCGTGTTTGTAGTGAGAGCTCTGGGGGTCACCGTGTTTGTAGTGAGAGCTCTGGGGGTCACTGTGTTTGTAGTGAGAGCTCTGAGGGGTCACTGTGTTTGTAGTGAGAGCTCTGAGGGTCACTGTGTTTGTAGTGAGAGCTCTGGGGGTCACTGTGTTTGTAGTGAGAGCTCTGAGGGTCACTGTGTTTGTAGTGATCACTCTGGGGGTCACTGTGTTTGTAGTGAGAGCTCTGGGGGTCACTGTGTTTGTAGTGAGAGCTCTGAGGGTCACTGTGTTTGTAGTGATAGCTCTGGGGGTCACTGTGTTTGTAGTGAGAGCTCTGGGGGTCACTGTGTTTGTAGTGATAGCTCTGGGGGTCACTGTGTTTGTAGTGAGAGCTCTGAGGGTCACTGTGTTTGTAGTGAGAGCTCTGAGGGTCACTGTGTTTGTAGTGAGAGCTCTGGGGGTCACTGTGTTTGTAGTGAGAGCTCTGGGGGTCACTGTGTTTGTAGTGAGAGCTCTGGGGGTCACTGTGTTTGTAGTGAGAGCTCTGGGGGTCACTGTGTTTGTAGTGAGAGCTCTGGGGGTCACTGTGTTTGTAGTGAGAGCTCTGAGGGGTCACTGTGTTTGTAGTGAGAGCTCTGAGGGGTCACTGTGTTTGTAGTGAGAGCTCTGGGGGTCACTGTGTTTGTAGTGAGAGCTCTGGGGGTCACTGTGTTTGTAGTGAGAGCTCTGGGGGTCACTGTGTTTGTAGTGATAGCTCTGAGGGTCACTGTAGTGAGAGCTCTGAGGGTCACTGTGTTTGTAGTGAGAGCTCTGGGGGTCACTGTGTTTGTAGTGAGAGCTCTGGGGGTCACTGTGTTTGTAGTGATAGCTCTGGGGGTCACTGTGTTTGTAGTGAGAGCTCTGAGGGTCACTGTGTTTGTAGAGAGAGCTCTGGGGGTCACTGTGTTTGTAGTGAGAGCTCTGAGGGGTCACTGTGTTTGTAGTGAGAGCTCTGGGGGTCACTGTGTTTGTAGTGAGAGCTCTGAGGGTCACTGTGTTTGTAGTGAGAGCTCTGAGGGTCACTGTGTTTGTAGTGAGAGCTCTGGGGGTCACTGTGTTTGTAGTGAGAGCTCTGGGGGTCACTGTGTTTGTAGTGAGAGCTCTGGGGGTCACTGTGTTTGTAGTGATAGCTCTGAGGGTCACTGTAGTGAGAGCTCTGAGGGTCACTGTGTTTGTAGTGAGAGCTCTGGGGGTCACTGTGTTTGTAGTGAGAGCTCTGGGGGTCACTGTGTTTGTAGTGAGAGCTCTGGGGGTCACTGTGTTTGTAGTGAGAGCTCTGGGGGTCACTGTGTTTGTAGTGATAGCTCTGGGGGTCACTGTGTTTGTAGTGAGAGCTCTGGGGGTCACTGTGTTTGTAGTGAGAGCTCTGAGGGGTCACTGTGTTTGTAGTGAGAGCTCTGAGGGGTCACTGTGTTTGTAGTGAGAGCTCTGGGGGTCACTGTGTTTGTAGTGAGAGCTCTGGGGGTCACTGTGTTTGTAGTGAGAGCTCTGGGGGTCACTGTGTTTGTAGTGAGAGCTCTGGGGGTCACTGTGTTTGTAGTGATAGCTCTGAGGGTCACTGTAGTGAGAGCTCTGAGGGTCACCGTGTTTGTAGTGATAGCTCTGAGGGTCACTGTGTTTGTAGTGAGAGCTCTGGGGGTCACTGTGTTTGTAGTGAGAGCTCTGGGGGTCACTGTGTTTGTAGTGAGAGCTCTGGGGGTCACTGTGTTTGTAGTGATAGCTCTGGGGGTCACTGTGTTTGTAGTGAGAGCTCTGGGGGTCACTGTGTTTGTAGTGAGAGCTCTGGGGGTCACTGTGTTTGTAGTGATGGCTCTGGGGGTCACTGTGTTTGTAGTGATGGCTCTGAGGGTCACTGTGTTTGTAGTGAGAGCTCTGAGGGTCACTGTGTTTGTAGTGAGAGCTCTGAGGGTCACTGTGTTTGTAGTGAGAGCTCTGGGGGTCACTGTGTTTGTAGTGAGAGCTCTGGGGGTCACTGTGTTTGTAGTGAGAGCTCTGGGGGTCACTGTGTTTGTAGTGAGAGCTCTGAGGGTCACTGTGTTTGTAGTGAGAGCTCTGGGGGTCACTGTGTTTGTAGTGAGAGCTCTGGGGGTCACTGTGTTTGTAGTGAGAGCTCTGGGGGTCACTGTGTTTGTAGTGAGAGCTCTGGGGGTCACTGTGTTTGTAGTGAGAGCTCTGGGGGTCACTGTGTTTGTAGTGAGAGCTCTGAGGGTCACTGTGTTTGTAGTGAGAGCTCTGGGGGTCACTGTGTTTGTAGTGAGAGCTCTGGGGGTCACTGTGTTTGTAGTGAGAGCTCTGGGGGTCACTGTGTTTGTAGTGATGGCTCTGAGGGTCACT
>NC_080712.1:1842645-1850145 GCF_019097595.1 Hemibagrus wyckioides
TTCACCATCATCACCATCACCGTCATCTTCATCACCATCATATTCACCATCACCATCATATTCACCATCACCATCATCTTCACCATCACCATCATCTTCACCATCATATTCACCATCACCATCATCACCATCATATTCACCATCACCATCATCACCATCACCATCATCATCACCATCATCATCTTCACCATCATCTTCACCATCACCATCACCATCATCTTCACCATCACCACCATCTTCACCATCATCACCATCACCGTCATCTTCATCACCATCATCTTCACCATCACCATCATCACCATCTTTACCATCACCATCATCTTCACCATCATATTCACCATCACCATCATCACCATCATATTCACCATCACCATCTTCACCATCATCACCATCATCACCACCATCATCTTCACCATCATCACCATCATCTTCACCATCATCACCATCACCATCATCTTCACCATCATCACCACCATCATCACCATCACCATCATCTTCACCATCATCTTTACCATCACCATCATCTTCACCATCATATTCACCATCACCATCATCACCATCATATTCACCATCACCATCATCACCATCATCACCAACATCATCTTCACCATCATCACCATCATCACCACCATCATCACCATCATCTTCACCATCATCACCATCACCATCATCTTCACCATCATCACCACCATCTTCACCATCATCACCATCACCATCATCTTCACCATCATCTTTACCATCACCATCATCTTCACCATCATCTTCACCATCATATTCACCATCACCATCATCACCATCACCGTCATCTTCATCACCATCATATTCACCATCACCATCATATTCACCATCACCATTATCTTCACCATCACCATCATCTTCACCATCATATTCACCATCACCATCATCACCATCATCTTCACCATCATATTCACCATCACCATCATCACCATCATATTCACCATCACCATCATCATCACCATCATCATCTTCACCATCATCTTCACCATCACCATCACCATCATCTTCACCATCACCACCATCTTCACCATCATCACCATCACCGTCATCTTCATCACCATCATCTTCACCATCACCATCATCACCATCTTTACCATCACCATCATCTTCACCATCATATTCACCATCACCATCATCACCATCATATTCACCATCACCATCATCACCATCATCTTCACCATCATCACCATCATCACCACCATCATCTTCACCATCACCATCATCTTCACCATCATCACCATCACCATCATCTTCACCATCATCACCACCATCTTCACCATCATCACCATCACCATCATCTTCACCATCATCACCATCACCATCATCTTCACCATCATATTCACCATCACCATCATCACCATCATATTCACCATCACCATCATCACCAACATCATCTTCACCATCATCACCATCATCACCACCATCATCACCATCATCTTCACCATCATCACCATCATCACCACCATCATCACCATCATCTTCACCATCACCATCACCATCATCTTCACCATCATCTTTACCATCACCATCATCTTCACCATCATCTTCACCATCATATTCACCATCACCATCATCACCATCATCATCACCATCACCATCATCTTCACCATCATCTTTACCATCACCATCATCTTCACCATCATCTTCACCATCATATTCACCATCACCATCATCACCATCATCTTCACCATCACCATCATCTTCACCATCATCACTATCACCATCATCTTCACCATCATCACCTGTGTTTCATTTTTCGTATTTTTGTGTTTTTTTATTTGCAGAAGGTGGATGTTACAAGCCGAGCCGTGCTGGACATCATGACCAAAACTACAGAATACCTGCAGCCCAATCCAGGCAGACACACACACACACACACACACACACACACACACCAATAATATCCTGTATAATGTGTTCTGTGTCCTGTTTGTCTGAGAGCTGTAGGTACAATAACACATTGAGGTGTGTATTAATTGTGTGTATGTGTGTGTGTGTGTGTGTGTGTGTGTGTGTGTGTGTGTGTGAGACAGCAACCCGTGCTAAGATGAGTATGATGAGCTCCATGTCGAAGATCCGTGGTGGTGATAAGGGGCCGGGTTACACACAGACGGAGGCGGTGCTGGGTGAAGCCATGCAGAAGTTCGGCCGCGAGCTGGGGGACGAGTCAAACTTCGGTAACTGACACACCGGTCACCACGCCGCTGCTCACTAGCTTATGGTTGCTATAGTAACGGCTCGTTCACAGGGACAAGCCCAGCGTGGATGATTATATAGAACAGTCTCTATGCTCTGAAGTCTGTTATTAAAGTTATTAAAGTTTATTAGAAGATCGTTACAGGACACCGGTATAATAAACCTGTACATCTGATCATGCCTGCTCTCATATCTCTCATTAACACTCTCTATCTCAATCTTCCTGCCTTCACATCACCTCCCTTATATGGTCACAGCTTCCTGTTCCATTACACTCACTCTGCATGCTGATTGGTTCTAAACATCACACACACACACAATAACACTCATGCACATATATACTGCATACTCACACACACACACACACTCACACACATATTATGACTATCACCTCGAGTTAGTGTCTCATGACTTCTTTAATCTGTGCTGCTGGTGTAACTGAAGGAGCGCAAATTAAATATAACTCCAGTGTACAAGGTGTGGATGTGGTGGAGGTACCGGATGAGGTGGATGTGCTGGATGAGGTGGAGGTACTGGATGTGGTGGATGAGGTGGAGGTGCTGGATGAGGTGGAGGTGCTGGATGTGGTGGATGAGGTGCATGTGGTGGATGAGGTGGAGGTGCTGGATGAATGAAAGTCAGTGATGAAGGTGATGATTTCAGCCTGCTCTGTTCCTGCAGTAATCTATCACTGATACACCAGACACCATCTTCACACCTACAGAGCAGCATATCACTCTTATTTTCACCTCATCAACACTGTGTGTGTGTCTGTGTGATGTGGTGTGTGTGTGTGGTGTGATGTGGTGTGTGTGATGTGGTGTGTGTGTGATGTATGTGTGTGTTGTGTGATGTGGTGTGTTGTGTGATGTGTGATGTGGTGTGTGATGTGTGTGTGTTGTGTGATGTGGTGTGTGTGTGGTGTGATGTGGTGTGTGTGATGTATGTGTGTGTGGTGTGTGTTGTGTGATGTGTGTGTGTGTGTGTTGTGTGTGATGCGGTGTGTGTGTTGTGTGATGTGGTGTGTGTGTGAGATGTGGTGTGTGATGTGTGTGTGTGTGTGTGTTGTGTGATTTGGTGTGTGTTGTGTGATTTGGTGTGTGATGTGGTGTGTTGTGTGTGTGTGTGTGTGATGTGGTGTGTTGTGTGTGTGTGTGTGATGTGGTGTGTTGTGTGTGATGTGGTGTGTTGTGTGTGATGTGGTGTGTTGTGTGTGATGTGGTGTGTTGTGTGTGTGTGATGTGGTGTGTTTTGTGTGATGTGGTGTGTTGTGTGTGTGTGTGTGTGTGTGTGTGTGTGTGTGTGTGTGTGATGTTGTGTGTGATGTGGTGTGATGTGGTGTGTTGTGTGTGTGTGTGATGTTGTGTGTTGTGTGTGTGTGTGTGTGTGTGTGTGTGTGTGTGTGTGTGTGTGTGTGTGTGTGATGTGGTGTGTGTGTGATGGGGTGTGTGTGTGATGTGGCGTGTGTGTGTGTGTGGTGTGTGTGTGTGTGTGTGTGTGATGTGGGGTGTGTGTGATGTGGTGTGTGTGTGTGTGTGTGTGTGATGTGGTGTGTTGTGTTGTGTGTGTGTGTGTGTGTGTGTGTGATGTGGTGTGTGTGTGTGTGTGTGTGTGTGTGTGATGTGGTGTGTGATGTGGTGTGTGTGTGTGTGTGTGTGTGATGTGGTGTGTGATGTGGTGTGTGTGTGTGTGTGTGTGTGTGTGATGTGGTGTGTGTGTGGTGTGATGTGGTGTGTGTGTGTGTGTGTGATGTGGTGTGTGATGTGGTGTGTGTGTGTGTGTGTGTGTGTGTGTGTGTATGAGTGTGTGTGTGTGTGTGTTGTGGTGTGTGATGTGGTGTGTGTGTGATGTGGTGTGTGTATGATGTGGTGTGGTGTGTGATGTGTGTGTGTGTGTGTGTGATGTGTGTGTGTGTGATGTGGTGTGTGTGTGATGTGGTGTGTGTGTGTGTGGTGTGTGATGTGGTGTGTGTGATGTGGTGTGTGTGTGATGTGGTGTGTGTGTGTGTGATGTGGTGTGTGTGATGTGGTGTGTGATGTGGTGTGTGTGTTATGTGGTGTGTGTGATGTGTGTGTGTGTGTGTGTGTGTGTGTGAAGTGGTGTTGATGTAGTGTTGTGTGTGTGTGAAGTGGTGTTGATGTAGTGTTGTGTGTGTGTGTGTGAAGTGGTGTGGGTGTGTGTGTGAAGTGGTGTGTGTGTGTGTGTGTGTGATGTGGTGTGTGTGTGGTGTGTGTGTGTGTGTGATGTGGTGTGTGATGTGGTGTGTGTGTGATGTGGTGTGTGTGATGTGATGTGTGATGTGGTGTGTGTGTGGTGTGTGTGTGTGTGATGTGGTGTGTGTGTGTGTGTGAGATGTGGTGTGTGTGTGTGTGTGATGTGTGTGTGTGTGTGTGTGTGTGTGTGATGTGGTGTGTGTGTGTGGTGTGTGTGTGTGATGTGGTGTGTGTGTGATGTGGTGTGTGTGTGATGTGATGTGGTGTGTGTGTGATGTGATGTGGTGTGTGTGTGTGATGTGGTGTGTGTGTGATGTGTGTGTGTGTGATGTGTGTGTGTGTGTGTGTGTGTGTGTGTGATGTGGTGTGTGTGTGATGTGGTGTGTGTGTGATGTGTCTGAGTGTGTGTCTGAGTGTGTGTGTGATGTGTGTGTGTGATGTGTGTGTGTGTGTGTGGTGTGTGTGTGTGATGTGTGTGTGTGTGTGATGTGTGTGTGTGTGTGATGAGTGAGTGTGTGTGTGTGTGTGATGTGGTGTGTGTGATGTGGTGTGTGTGATGTGGTGTGTGTGTGATGTGGTGTGTGTGTGTGTGTGATGTGGTGTGTGATGTGTGTGTGTGTGTGTGTGTGTGTGTGTGTGTGTGTGTGTGTGTGTGTGTGTGTGTGTGTGTGTGTGTGTGATGTGGTGTGTGATGTGGTGTGTGATGTGGTGTGTGTGTGATGTGGTGTGTGTGTGTGTGTGATGTGGTGTGTGTGTGATGTGGTGTGTGTGTGTGTGATGTGGTGTGTGTGATGTGGTGTGTGTGTGATGTGATGTGGTGTGTGTGTGTGTGATGTGTGTGTGTGTGATGTGGTGTGTGTGTGTGTGATGTGGTGTGTGATGTGTGTGTGTGATGTGGTGTGTGATGTGGTGTGTGTGTGTGTGATGTGGTGTGTGTGTGTGTGATGTGGTGTGTGTGTGTGATGTGGTGTGTGTGTGATGTGGTGTGTGTGATGTGGTGTGTGTGTGATGTGATGTGGTGTGTGTGTGATGTGATGTGGTGTGTGTGTGATGTGGTGTGTGTGTGTGTGTGTGTGTGTGTGATGTGGTGGGTGTGTGATGTGGTGTGTGTGTGTGTGATGTGTGTGTGTGTGTGTGTGATGTGGTGTGTGTGTGATGTGGTGTGTGATGTGGTGTGTGTGTGTGTGATGTGGTGTGTGTGTGATGTGTGTGATGTGTGTGTGTGATGTGTGTGTGTGATGTGATGTGTGTGTGTGATGTGGTGTGTGTGTGATGTGGTGTGTGTGTGATGTGTGTGTGTGTGATGTGTGTGTGATGTGGTGTGTGGTGTGTGTGTGTGATGTGTGTGAGATGTGTGTGTGTGTGATGTGTGTGTGTGATGTGTGTGTGTGTGTGATGTGGTGTGTGTGTGATGTGATGTGGTGTGTGTGTGTGTGATGTGGTGTGTGATGTGGTGTGTGTGTGATGTGGTGTGTGTGTGATGTGTGTGTGTGTGTGTGTGTGATGTGGTGTGTGTGTGATGTGTGTGTGTGTGTGATGTGGTGTGTGTGTGTGTGATGTGGTGTGTGGTGTGTGTGTGTGTGTGTGTGATGTGGTGTGTGTGTGATGTGATGTGGTGTGTGTGTGTGTGTGTGTGTGATGTGGTGTGTGGTGTGTGTGTGTGATGTGATGTGTGATGTGTGATGTGGTGTGTGTGTGATGTGGTGTGTGATGTGGTGTGTGTGTGATGTGGTGTGTGATGTGGTGTGTGATGTGGTGTGTGTGTGATGTGGTGTGGTGTGTGTGTGTGTGTGTGATGTGGTGTGTGTGTGATGTGGTGTGTGTGTGTGTGGTGTGTGATGTGGTGTGTGTGTGTGTGGTGTGTGATGTGGTGTGTGTGTTATGTGGTGTGTGTGATGTGGTGTGTGTGTGATGTGGTGTGTGTGTGTGTGATGTGGTGTGTGTGATGTGGTGTGTGTGATGTGGTGTGTGTGTTATGTGGTGTGTGTGATGTGTGTGATGTGGTGTGTGTGTGATGTGGTGTGTGATGTGTGTGTGTGTGATGTGGTGTGTGTGTGATGTGGTGTGTGATGTGTGTGTGGTGTGTGATGTGGTGTGTGTGTGATGTGTGTGTGATGTGGTGTGTGTGTGTGATGTGGTGTGTGTGTGATGTGGTGTGTGTGATGTGTTGTGTGTGTGTGTGTTGTGTGATGTGGTGTGTGTGTGTGATGTGGTGTGTGTGTGTGATGTGGTGTGTGTGTGTGATGTGGTGTGTGTGTGATGTGTGTGTGTGTGATGTGTGTGTGTGTGTGATGTGGTGTGTGTGTGTGTGTGTGTGTGTGATGTGGTGTGTGTGTGTGTGTGTGATGTGGTGTGTGATGTGGTGTGTGTGTGTGTGATGTGGTGTGTGTGTGTGTGATGTGGTGTGTGTGTGTGTGTGATGTGGTGTGTGTGATGTGGTGTGTGTGTGTGTGTGATGTGGTGTGTGTGTGTGATGTGGTGTGTGTGTGATGTGGTGTGTGTGTGATGTGGTGTGTGTTGTGTGTGATGTGGTGTGTGATGTGGTGTGTGTGTGTGTGATGTGTGTGTGATGTGTGTGTGATGTGGTGTGTGTGTGTGTGTGATGTGGTGTGTGTGTGATGTGGTGTGTGTGTGTGTGTGTGATGTGTGTGTGTGTGTGTGTGATGTGGTGTGTGTGTGATGTGGTGTGTGTGTGATGTGGTGTGTGATGTGGTGTGTGATGTGTGTGATGTGTGTGATGTGTGTGTGTGTGTGTGTGTGTGATGTGGTGTGTGTGTGTGTGATGTGGTGTGTGATGTGTGTGTGTGATGTGTGTGTGTGATGTGGTGTGTGTGTGTGTGTGTGAGATGTGGTGTGTGATGTGGTGTGTGTGTGTGTGTGTGTGATGTGGTGTGTGTGTGATGTGGTGTGTGATGTGTGTGTGTGTGTGTGTGTGTGTGTGTGTGTGTGAGATGTGGTGTGTGATGTGGTGTGTGTGTGAGATGTGGTGTGTGATGTGGTGTGTGTGTGTGTGTGATGTGGTGTGTGTGTGTGTGATGTGGTGTGTGATGTGGTGTGTGATGTGGTGTGTGTG
>NC_080712.1:1855145-1872645 GCF_019097595.1 Hemibagrus wyckioides
GTGTGTGTGTGTGATGTGGTGTGTGATGTGGTGTGTGATGTGATGTGGTGTGTGATGTGGTGTGTGATGTGGTGTGTGATGTGATGTGGTGTGTGATGTGTGTGTGTGTGATGTGGTGTGTGTGTGTGTGATGTGGTGTGTGATGTGGTGTGTGTGTGTGTGTGTGTGATGATGTGGTGTGTGTGTGTGTGTGTGTGATGTGGTGTGTGTGTGATGTGGTGTGTGTGTGTGTGATGTGGTGTGTGATGTGTGTGTGTGTGTGAGATGTGGTGTGTGTGATGTGGTGTGTGATGTGGTGTGTGATGTGGTGTGTGTGTGATGTGTGTGATGTGGTGTGTGATGTGGTGTGTGTGTGATGTGGTGTGTGATGTGGTGTGTGTGATGTGGTGTGTGTGTGTGTGTGATGTGGTGTGTGATGTGGTGTGTGTGTGTGTGTGTGTGTGTGATGTGGTGTGTGTGTGATGTGGTGTGTGTGTGATGTGGTGTGTGATGTGGTGTGTGTGTGTGATGTGGTGTGTGATGTGATGTGGTGTGTGATGTGGTGTGTGTGTGTGTGATGTGGTGTGTGTGTGATGTGGTGTGTGATGTGATGTGGTGTGTGATGTGTGATGTGTGAATGTGATGTGATGTGTGTGTGTGATGTGGTGTGTGATGTGGTGTGTATGTGATGTGGTGTGTGTGATGTGATGTGATGTGGTGTGTGTGTGTGTGATGTGGTGTGTGTGATGTGATGTGATGTGATGTGGTGTGTGATGTGGTGTGTGTGATGTGATGTGATGTGGTGTGTGTGTGTGTGATGTGGTGTGTGTGATGTGATGTGATGTGATGTGGTGTGTGATGTGGTGTGTGTGATGTGATGTGATGTGGTGTGTGTGTGTGTGATGTGGTGTGTGTGATGTGATGTGATGTGATGTGGTGTGTGATGTGGTGTGTGTGATGTGATGTGATGTGATGTGGTGTGTGTGTGTGATGTGTGTGTGTGATGTGATGTGGTGTGTGTGATGTGGTGTGTGTGTGATGTGGTGTGTGATGTGGTGTGTGTGTGTGGTGTGGTGTGTGATGTGGTGTGTGTGTGTGTGATGTGGTGTGTGTGTGTGATGTGGTGTGTGTGTGTGTGATGTGGTGTGTGATGTGGTGTGTGTGTGTGTGTGTGTGATGTGGTGTGTGTGTGTGATGTGTGTGTGATGTGGTGTGTGTGTGTGTGATGTGGTGTGTGATGTGGTGTGTGATGTGTGTGTGATGTGGTGTGTGATGTGGTGTGTGTGTGTGATGTGGTGTGTGATGTGGTGTGTGATGTGATGTGGTGTGTGATGTGATGTGGTGTGTGTGTGTGTGATGTGGTGTGTGATGTGATGTGGTGTGTGTGTGTGTGTGATGTGGTGTGTGATGTGGTGTGTGATGTGGTGTGTGTGTGTGATGTGGTGTGTGATGTGGTGTGTGATGTGGTGTGTGTGTGATGTGGTGTGTGTGATGTGTGTGTGTGATGTGGTGTGTGATGTGATGTGGTGTGTGGTGTGTGATGTGGTGTGTGTGTGTGATGTGGTGTGTGTGTGTGATGTGGTGTGTGATGTGTGATGTGATGTGGTGTGGTGTGTGATGTGGTGTGTGGTGTGTGATGTGGTGTGTGTGTGTGATGTGGTGTGTGTGTGTGATGTGGTGTGTGATGTGTGATGTGATGTGGTGTGTGTGTGATGTGGTGTGTGATGTGGTGTGTGTGTGTGATGTGGTGTGTGTGATGTGATGTGATGTGATGTGGTGTGTGTGTGTGATGTGGTGTGTGATGTGATGTGTGTGATGTGATGTGATGTGATGTGGTGTGTGTGTGTGATGTGGTGTGTGATGTGGTGTGTGTGTGTGTGTGTGTGATGTGGTGTGTGTGATGTGATGTGATGTGATGTGATGTGATGTGGTGTGTGATGTGATGTGATGTGATGTGGTGTGTGTGTGTGTGTGTGTGATGTGGTGTGTGTGTGTGATGTGATGTGATGTGATGTGATGTGGTGTGTGATGTGGTGTGTGTGATGTGATGTGATGTGATGTGGTGTGTGTGTGTGATGTGGTGTGTGTGTGTGATGTGGTGTGTGTGTGTGTGTGTGATGTGGTGTGTGTGTGATGTGGTGTGTGATGTGGTGTGTGTGTGTGATGTGGTGTGTGATGTGGTGTGTGTGTGTGTGTGATGTGGTGTGTGATGTGGTGTGTGATGTGGTGTGTGTGTGTGTGTGTGTGTGTGTGTGTGATGTGGTGTGTGTGTGATGTGGTGTGTGATGTGGTGTGTGTGTGTGATGTGGTGTGTGATGTGGTGTGTGTGTGATGTGGTGTGTGTGTGTGTGATGTGGTGTGTGATGTGATGTGGTGTGTGATGTGGTGTGTGTGTGTGTGTGTGTGTGTGTGTGATGTGGTGTGTGTGTGATGTGGTGTGTGTGTGATGTGGTGTGTGATGTGGTGTGTGTGTGTGATGTGATGTGATGTGATGTGGTGTGATGTGATGTGATGTGGTGTGTGTGTGTGATGTGGTGTGTGTGTGTGTGATGTGGTGTGTGTGATGTGATGTGATGTGGTGTGTGTGATGTGATGTGGTGTGTGTGTGTGATGTGGTGTGTGATGTGGTGTGTGGTGTGTGATGTGGTGTGTGTGTGATGTGGTGTGTGATGTAGTGGTGTGTGTGTGAAGTGGTGTGATGGGTGGTGTGTGATGTGTGTGTGATGTGGTGTGATGTGATGTGATGTGGTGTGTGTGTGTGATGTGGTGTGTGATGTGGTGTGTGATGTGGTGTGTGTGTGATGTGGTGTGTGTGATGTGGTGTGTGATGTGGTGTGTGTGTGTGATGTGATGTGGTGTGTGTGTGATGTGGTGTGTGTGATGTGGTGTGTGTGTGTGTGTGATGTGGTGTGTGATGTGGTGTGTGTGTGTGTGTGTGTGTGTGATGTGGTGTGTGTGTGTGTGATGTGGTGTGTGATGTGGTGTGTGTGTGTGTGATGTGGTGTGTGATGTGGTGTGTGTGTGATGTGATGTGGTGTGTGATGTGGTGTGTGTGTGTGTGATGTGGTGTGTGGTGTGTGTGTGTGATGTGGTGTGTGTGTGATGTGTGTGTGTGATGTGGTGTGTGTGTGTGATGTGGTGTGTGTGTGATGTGTGTGTGTGTGATGTGTGTGTGTGTGATGTGTGTGAGATGTGATGTGTGTGTGTGATGTGGTGTGTGTGTGATGTGTGTGTGTGTGATTATTGTGTGTGTGTGTGAGATGTGGGGTGTGTGTGTGTGATGTGGTGTGTGTGTGTGTGATGTGGTGTGTGTGTGATGTGGTGTGTGATGTGGTGTGTGTGTGTGTGTGATGTGGTGTGTGTGTGTGTGATGTGGTGTGTGTGATGTGGTGTGTGTGTGTGTGATGTGGTGTGTGTGTGATGTGGTGTGTGTGTGATGTGTGTGTGTGTGTGTGTGTGTGATGTGGTGTGTGTGTGATGTGGTGTGTGATGTGGTGTGTGTGTGTGATGTGGTGTGTGATGTGGTGTGTGTGTGTGTGTGTGTGTGTGTGTGTGTGATGTGGTGTGTGTGTGTGATGTGGTGTGTGATGTGGTGTGTGTGTGTGATGTGGTGTGTGATGTGGTGTGTGTGTGTGTGTGATGTGGTGTGTGTGATGTGGTGTGTGTGTGTGTGTGATGTGGTGTGTGTGTGTGATGTGGTGTGTGATGTGGTGTGTGTGTGTGATGTGGTGTGTGATGTGGTGTGTGTGTGTGTGTGATGTGGTGTGTGATGTGGTGTGTGTGATGTGGTGTGTGTGTGTGTGTGTGATGTGGTGTGTGTGATGTGGTGTGTGATGTGGTGTGTGTGTGTGTGTGATGTGGTGTGTGTGTGTGATGTGGTGTGTGATGTGGTGTGTGTGTGTGATGTGGTGTGTGATGTGGTGTGTGTGATGTGGTGTGTGTGTGTGTGTGTGATGTGGTGTGTGTGTGTGATGTGGTGTGGTGTGTGTGTGATGTGGTGTGTGTGTGTGTGTGATGTGGTGTGTGATGTGGTGTGTGTGTGATGTGGTGTGTGTGTGATGTGGTGTGTGATGTGGTGTGTGTGTGATGTGGTGTGTGTGTGATGTGTGTGATGTGGTGTGTGTGTGATGTGGTGTGTGATGTGGTGTGTGATGTGATGTGGTGTGTGATGTGGTGTGTGATGTGATGTGGTGTGTGATGTGGTGTGTGATGTGGTGTGTGTGATGTGGTGTGTGATGTGGTGTGTGATGTGATGTGATGTGATGTGGTGTGTGATGTGATGTGGTGTGTGATGTGGTGTGTGATGTGGTGTGTGTGTGATGTGGTGTGTGTGATGTGATGTGATGTGGTGTGTGTGTGTGTGATGTGGTGTGTGATGTGATGTGATGTGATGTGGTGTGTGATGTGTGTGTGTGTGTGTGATGTGATGTGTGATGTGGTGTGTGTGTGTGTGATGTGGTGTGTGTGATGTGATGTGATGTGATGTGGTGTGTGATGTGGTGTGTGTGATGTGATGTGATGTGATGTGGTGTGTGTGTGTGATGTGGTGTGTGTGTGATGTGATGTGGTGTGTGTGATGTGGTGTGTGTGTGATGTGGTGTGTGATGTGGTGTGGTGTGTGTGTGATGTGGTGTGTGTGATGTGGTGTGTGTGTGTGTGTGATGTGGTGTGTGATGTGGTGTGTGATGTGGTGTGTGATGTGTGTGTGTGTGATGTGGTGTGTGATGTGGTGTGTGTGTGTGTGATGTGGTGTGTGTGTGATGTGGTGTGTGTGTGTGATGTGGTGTGTGATGTGGTGTGTGTGTGTGTGATGTGGTGTGTGTGTGTGTGATGTGTGTGTGTGATGTGGTGTGTGTGTGATGTGGTGTGTGATGTGGTGTGTGTGTGATGTGGTGTGTGTGTGTGTGTGATGTGGTGTGTGATGTGGTGTGTGTGTGTGGTGTGTGTGTGTGATGTGGTGTGTGATGTGGTGTGTGTGTGATGTGGTGTGTGTGTGTGATGTGGTGTGTGTGTGTGTGTGATGTGGTGTGTGATGTGTGTGTGTGTGTGTGTGATGTGGTGTGTGTGTGTGATGTGGTGTGTGTGATGTGGTGTGTGTGTGTGATGTGGTGTGTGATGTGGTGTGTGTGTGTGTGTGTGATGTGGTGTGTGATGTGGTGTGTGATGTGGTGTGTGTGTGTGATGTGGTGTGTGATGTGGTGTGTGATGTGGTGTGTGTGTGTGATGTGGTGTGTGATGTGGTGTGTGTGTGTGTGTGTGTGTGTGTGATGTGGTGTGTGTGTGATGTGGTGTGTGATGTGGTGTGTGTGTGATGTGGTGTGTGATGTGGTGTGTGTGTGTGATGTGGTGTGTGATGTGGTGT
Organism: Hemibagrus wyckioides; assembly: GCF_019097595.1. Taxonomy (NCBI): domain Eukaryota; kingdom Metazoa; phylum Chordata; class Actinopteri; order Siluriformes; family Bagridae; genus Hemibagrus; species Hemibagrus wyckioides. The sequence goes on from NC_080712.1 coordinate 1,860,487, forward strand.
GTGTGTGTGATGTGGTGTGTGATGTGGTGTGTGTGTGTGATGTGGTGTGTGATGTGGTGTGTGTGTGTGATGTGGTGTGTGATGTGGTGTGTGTGTGTGATGTGGTGTGTGATGTGGTGTGTGTGTGATGTGGTGTGTGATGTGGTGTGTGTGTGTGTGATGTGTGTGTGTGTGTGTGTGTGATGTGGTGTGTGTGTGATGTGGTGTGTGATGTGGTGTGTGATGTGGTGTGTGTGTGTGATGTGGTGTGTGTGTGTGTGATGTGGTGTGTGATGTGGTGTGTGTGTGTGTGTGATGTGGTGTGTGATGTGGTGTGTGATGTGGTGTGTGTGTGTGATGTGGTGTGTGTGTGATGTGGTGTGTGATGTGGTGTGTGTGTGATGTGGTGTGTGATGTGGTGTGTGTGTGTGATGTGGTGTGTGTGTGTGATGTGGTGTGTGATGTGGTGTGTGTGTGTGTGTGATGTGGTGTGTGATGTGGTGTGTGTGTGTGATGTGGTGTGTGATGTGGTGTGTGTGTGTGTGTGATGTGGTGTGTGTGTGATGTGGTGTGTGATGTGGTGTGTGATGTGGTGTGTGTGTGTGATGTGGTGTGTGTGTGATGTGGTGTGTGTGTGTGTGTGTGTGAGATGTGGTGTGTGATGTGGTGTGTGTGTGTGATGTGGTGTGTGTGTGATGTGGTGTGTGATGTGGTGTGTGTGTGTGATGTGGTGTGTGTGTGATGTGGTGTGTGATGTGGTGTGTGTGTGATGTGTGTGTGTGTGTGTGTGTGTGTGATGTGGTGTGTGATGTGGTGTGTGTGTGTGTGATGTGGTGTGTGGTGTGTGTGTGTGTGTGATGTGATGTGGTGTGTGATGTGGTGTGTGTGTGTGATGTGGTGTGTGATGTGGTGTGTGTGATGTGGTGTGTGTGTGTGATGTGGTGTGTGATGTGGTGTGTGTGTGATGTGGTGTGTGATGTGGTGTGTGTGTGTGATGTGGTGTGTGTGTGTGATGTGGTGTGTGATGTGGTGTGTGTGTGTGTGTGTGTGATGTGGTGTGTGATGTGGTGTGTGTGTGTGATGTGGTGTGTGATGTGGTGTGTGTGTGTGATGTGGTGTGTGATGTGGTGTGTGTGTGATGTGGTGTGTGATGTGGTGTGTGTGTGTGATGTGGTGTGTGTGTGTGATGTGGTGTGTGATGTGGTGTGTGTGTGTGTGTGATGTGGTGTGTGATGTGGTGTGTGTGTGTGATGTGGTGTGTGATGTGGTGTGTGTGTGTGTGATGTGGTGTGTGTGTGATGTGGTGTGTGATGTGGTGTGTGTGTGTGATGTGGTGTGTGTGTGTGATGTGGTGTGTGTGTGTGATGTGGTGTGTGATGTGGTGTGTGATGTGGTGTGTGTGTGTGATGTGGTGTGTGATGTGGTGTGTGTGTGTGTGTGATGTGGTGTGTGATGTGGTGTGTGATGTGGTGTGTGTGTGTGATGTGGTGTGTGATGTGGTGTGTGTGTGTGATGTGGTGTGTGATGTGGTGTGTGTGTGTGTGTGATGTGGTGTGTGATGTGGTGTGTGATGTGGTGTGTGTGTGTGATGTGGTGTGTGATGTGGTGTGTGTGTGATGTGGTGTGTGATGTGGTGTGTGTGTGTGATGTGGTGTGTGATGTGGTGTGTGTGTGTGATGTGGTGTGTGATGTGGTGTGTGATGTGGTGTGTGATGTGGTATGTGTGTGTGATGTGGTGTGTGATGTGGTGTGTGTGTGTGTGTGTGATGTGGTGTGTGATGTGGTGTGTGATGTGTTGTGTCATGTGGTCTGTGATGTGGTGTGTAGTGTGATGTGAGTGTGTGATGATGTGTGTGATGTGGTGTGTGTGTGTGTGTGATGTGGTGTGTGTGTGTGATGTGGTGTGTGATGTGTGTGTGTGATGTGGTGTGTGATGTGGTGTGTGATGTGTGGTGATGTGTGTGTGTGTGTGTGATGTGGTGTGTGTGTGATGTGTGTGTGTGTGTGTGTGTGTGTGTGTGATGTGGTGTGTGATGTGGTGTGTGTGATGTGGTGTGTGATGTGGTGTGTGATGTGGTGTGTGTGATGTGGTGTGTGTGTGTGTGTGATGTGGTGTGTGATGTGGTGTGTGTGTGATGTGGTGTGTGATGTGGTGTGTGATGTGGTGTGTGTGTGTGATGTGGTGTGTGTGTGTGATGTGGTGTGTGATGTGGTGTGTGTGTGTGTGATGTGGTGTGTGTGTGTGATGTGGTGTGTGATGTGGTGTGTGATGTGGTGTGTGATGTGGTGTGTGATGTGGTGTGTGTGTGTGATGTGTGATGTGGTATGTGGTGTGTGTGTGTGTGTGATGTGGTGTGTGATGTGGTGTGTGATGTGGTGTGTGATGTGGTGTGTGTGTGTGATGTGGTGTGTGATGTGGTGTGTGTGTGTGTGTGTGTGTATCAGGTCTGGCTCTGATCGATGCTGGAGAAGCTATGAGAGAGCTGGGGGAGGTGAAGGATGCGTTGGATATGGAGGTGAAACAGAACTTTATCGATCCTTTGCAGGTGCTGCATGATAAAGACCTGAAGGAGATCCAGGTACTTAAAATCATCTTAAAATCACACACACACACACACACACACACACACACACACACACACACACACACACACACACACTACATCAGTTTATAGTCATCATTTTGACTGGTTTGTTCATCAGGGAAACTGTGTCATGCTGCCCACTTTTTGTGTAGTGCAAGTGCCTGTTATTGTGTGTGTTTTGGGTTAACATTGTGTGTGTGTGTGTGTGTGTGTCTCAGCACCATTTGAAGAAGCTGGAGGGTCGGCGTCTGGACTTTGACTATAAGAAGAAGCGTCAGGGGAAGGTGACCGAGGACGAGATCAAGCAGGCGCTGGAGAAATTCGACGACTCAAAGGACATCGCTGAGCAGAGCATGTTCAACCTGCTGGAGAGCGATGTGAGCAGTGTGTGTGTGTGTGTGTGTGTGTGTGTGTGTGTGTGTGTCTGTGTATAAAATGACATTAAAATTTGTTAGCTGTTTTGTAGTGCGTTAGACCCAGTGTAATATAGCCAGGTGGAATCGCTTGTAATAGCTTTGTGAGACCACAAGGGGGAGATATAACGCATCCTATAAATACATACGCAGTATAATTGAGCTCTCTTCTTCCTCTGAGCAGTAATATAGACTTACAATTCCTGGTATGACACCGGCTCACTGGGTTAATACTGAGTATTTTTACTTGGAAATGACTAAAAATAAAACATTACCGGGAAAATCCTATCGAGGCTGGTTTAGATTGGTTAGTTAGTAAATTGGTTAATTAGTTAGCCTAGTTGAGGCTGATTTCTGAGAGAATGTTTAGTCAACATATTAGATAGCTTCCTTTTATTAAATTAATAAATGCTTTTTACTTCATTAGTTAGTATTATTACCCTAATACTCCACCCACACACACACACACAAACACAGGCATGCACATACATACATACACACACACACAAGCACACATACACAAAACAACACACACATGCGTGGACACGCACACACATCCATACATACACACACGCATACGCACACACACACACAAACATACACGTGTGTACACACAGACACACAAACACAGACACACAAACAAACACACAGACACACACATGTATACACACACACACATGAAGACATACACACGCGCACACACACGTGCGCGCACACACACACAGACACACATACATACACATACAGTACACGCGTGGACACGCACACACATACACGCGTGGACACGCACACACATACACACACACACACACATACATACACACATGAAGACATATACACACACACGCGCACACACGCACACATGCACACATGCACACACACACACATACCCACACATATATGCACACATGCACACACATACACACACACACATGCACATACACACGCATACACACACATGCACACATACACGCACACATGCGCACACACACGCATATATACACACATGCGCACACACACACCTTTCTGTCGGGTGTAGGAAGATTTATCTAGACTGGACCACAGCAATGCTGTATGTGTGTGTGTTTGTGTGTTTTGTATGAACATGTTTACTGAAAATTTTGAATGTGAGTATATCGTGTGTGTGTGTGTGTGCGCGCAGGTGGAGCAGGTGAGTCAGTTGGCTGCTCTGGTTCAGGCTCAGGTGAATTATCACAGACAAGCAGCGGAAATCCTGCAGCAGCTCTCCAGCAAGATTGATGACAGGTGTGTGTGTGTGTGTGTGTGTGCCTGTGTGTGTGTGTGCCTGTGTGTGTGTGTGTGTCTGTGTGTGTGTGTGTGTGTGCGTGTCTGCATGTGTGTGTGTGTATGTATATGTCTGTGTGTATGTTTGTGTGCATGTGTGTGTTTGTGTGTGTGTGTGCGTGTCTGCATGTGTGTGTGTGTTTGTGTGTGTGTATGTTTGTATGTATGCGTGTGTGTGTATGTTTGTGTGTGTGTATGTTTGTGTGTGTGTGTGTGTGTGTATGTGTGTGAATGTAAAATAAATGATCTTTAAGTGAGTAATGAGAGTGAGATGTTTATTAGAATTAGAGAGGCCTCTGTGAAGCCGAGGAGAGAGTACACACCTAAACCTCGAGCTTCACTCGACTTCTCCTCCAGTGAGAGTCACAACGGTGGACTGGGACACAGCCGAGCCGCCTCACGCTCCCCCGGTCAGTCTGCACGCATGTCTCACACATCTACTTTACCTACACACGCCATGCTCTACACTGCTGCCACACTCCTGCTGCTACACACATGGACACACTCTACATCTGCAGCCATCCTGCACCTATCTGCCCCTGTCTGCCTACTGCTACCTGCCTGTCACACCTGCTCCCACCACCACCCATGCTCCCACACAGCGACTGTACCTGCTCGCTGTCGCTGCCTGTGCACCTTTACCACCTGCGGAACTGTCTATACCTGCCTGGACGTCTATGCCTGCATCTGCTCGCGCTCTGCCTTGAACTGCTACTGCCCTCTCTCCCGTGCACATCTCTCGTGCCTGCGCCTGCCTGCCTGTCTCTCTGCACATCGCGTGCACCTGTATCATCTGCACATGTCTCTCTGCACATACGCCTGTGCGTCTGCGATACACCTGCGTCAATGCCTGTCACATGCATACTGCGTCTGTGCCCAGCATCATGCGCTGCATGCACATCACCCACTGCTCTATCTGTACACCTCTCATACACGCGCATTGCGCGTTAGCGATGGGCGTTGCGCTGCGCGTCTGTCTGATCGCGCGCGCGTCATCTTTGCGCTGCGCTGCCTGCCGTCTGTGCGCCTAATCACGCGCGTGCGCGCGTCCTGCGATCTGCGTGCCAGCGTAATGCGCTTGCTGCGCTGTCTAACGCCTGCCTTCTGCCGATGCGCTACCTGTCGATGCCCCCTGCAACGCTCCATATACCCTGATCGCCAACGCGCGCGGTCGAGCGCATCTTCACTACCGCCATGCAATCTGCTACGCGATGTCCTGCGATCTGCGCGCTGCCAGCGCGTGCACTGCTACTGCTGCTAAGCCACGATCTGGTGCGCCACAGCCTTGCGCTGCCTGCGCTGCAGTCACGCTGCGCAACGCATCTATCGCAACGATGCGTACGCGCGCCTGCAATCTGTACTGCGCTGATCACTGTATCTGCGATGCTGCCTTGCAGCGTTCGATCACCGTCTGATCGCGCGCGATCTTACGTCGCGCGCGCGCATTGTGATGCGTCTTTGGTGCATGCCTGCTGCGCCTCGCGATCTGCCTGTAGCGCGCTTACCGCGATGCTGCGCTAACAGCGTGCGTGGGATCTAACGCGCGTGTCGTGCGATGCGCGCGCCTTACGCGTGCGATCTTGCGTGTGTGTGCTGCGGTGGCGCGCGATCTGTCTGATGCGCACCTTGCGCTGCTGATCACCCAGCCTGCTGCGTGTGTCGTGTCAACGCGGTGCGTATAACGTGCGATTGCGTGACGTGCGCCGCCTTGCCTTCACGCGCGCGCGACGATCTGGCAACGCTGGCGTATCGCGCGTGCGTGCGTGCGCGATTCAGCGATGCGCTTGTACGCTTACTGATGCGTCGCCGCGCGTCGTCGTCCGCAATGCGATGCTGGTGCGCGCGCTTGCGCCTGGACGCCGCGCCGCAATCCGATCAGCGTCAACCTTGCGCGCCTGCCACGATCTGCGTGCGCGCGCGCCTGCGCTCGCGCGCGCGCGCGCCGCTGCCACTTTGCGCGCGCGCTGCGCGATCTGCCTCTGCGCTGACTGCGATCTGTACTACGCGCGCGTGCGTCGATGCGATCTTTCTGCCTGCCTTACTGCGGTCGTCACTTGCGCGTGCCTGCTGCGCGCGCGATGCGTCGAGTCGCGCGTCTTGCGCTGCGCATCGTCTGAATCTGCGCGATCGCGTGCGCCGCTGCGCGCGCTGGATCTGCGCTTGCGATGCATGCGTGAACGTCGCGCGTCGCGCGTGCGCGACTGCTTTAGATGTGTGTCTGATGCGCGTTATGCGTGTGCGTCTGCGTGATGATATCTTGCGTGCGCCTGCTGCGCGCGATAATGTCGTGCCGCGTGTGCGGTGCAGCGCGCGTCACGCTGTCTGCCCTGCCTGCAGTGCAGCTGCGCGCGTCGATCTGGTGCGCGGTGGTCGATAACGCGCGCCTGCGCGCGGTGCGATCGCGTCGCGCTGCCCAGCGCCGTGTATGCAATCGCAGCCTTTGCGCGCGCGTCGTGCGATCACGCGCTTTGCTGTACTGTCGCGTCTGCTGCGTCACGATCTTTGCGCGCCCTTTGTCATCTGCGGCAGCGTCTGCCTGCATCGCGCGATCTTGCGCGATCTATCCCCAACGCTGCTGCTATGCGCATCTGTGCGTCTGCTTGCGCGCGCGATCTGCGATCGCGCCTGCCTGCCTTACCAATCTGCCGTCTGCGCACGATCTTGCTGCTGCGGCTACGATCTTGCCTGCTGCTGCGATCTCTGATGCGCGCTATACGCGCCGTACGCGATCTGCGTAACCCGCGCCTGCGGATCTTCTGCTATCACGCCTGCGCCGCCTCACGTCATCGCAACTGTAGCAGATCTGCGAATCTTTGCCTGTGCGTCAGCGCTGCTGCGTCTGTAACACGCGATCTGATGCGGCATGTACGCCCATACTTGGCAGCGGCGATGCACTAACCTGCGTTTGGCGATCGTCGCGATGCTGCTGCTTGTGCGATGCTGCCTCTTTGCGCGCGTGCTGTGCGCGCGATCGCGTCTGTGTGCGATCGCCTAACTGCGATCGTGCTGCGCGGTCGCGATGCTGATCGATCGGCGGTCGTCGTCAACGCCGATGTGCGCGATGCGATCTGGTGCTTGCGCGCGCTCTGCCGATCGCGATGCGCGAATGCGCGCTAGCGATGCGTCTTTCGCCCGACGCTGCTGCTAACGCGCCATGTGTCGATCTGTGATCGTGCGCCTGCGATGCTTGCGTCTGCAATCTGCGCGCTGATCTGCTGCCTGCCGCGTCTGTGCTGCGCATAACGTGCGCGCGGCTCTGCCTTGCGATGCGTGCAATACTGCCCCAACGCGATCGCGGTACATCACGCGTCGCGCGTGCACGTCTGCCTTGCGCGCGTCAACATGCGCGATATGATCTTACCATGCGCGGGATCCGCGCACCCATACGCGTCATGTCTGCGCCGCGCGCCGCGTCAATCACGCGTCGCGCGTAATCACTGACGTCTTGCCTGTGCGTGCGTCTGCTGCGATGTCAAATATCTTGCGCGTAACGCGCTTGCCGCGCTGTCGCGTGCGCGCAGCATATGCACAGTGCTGCGGTGCGTCGTGTCGCGTCGCTGCGCATGCGTGCGATGCCTTTAACGCGCTGATCATGGTGCGCGCCGCGTGTCGTGCCGTGCCGCGTGCGTTCTATGCTGTCGCGGTCGTCTGCGGTCGCGCCGCGCGCGTGCCGTCTGCTGCCTGCGCGCGTATCTGCCTGCGCGCGCGCTGTCTGCGCGTCTACCTGCCTGCCGTTATGCTGATGCGCGCGCGATCACTGCGCGCCTGCGTCACATCTGCGTGCTGATGCGATCTTCGGTCGCGCCGCCGCGTCTGCGATGCCTGTCTGCCCGCGCCGCGATGCGGTGCGATGCGATGCCTGCGCGCGATGCGATCACGTCTGATCCGCGCACTCTGTAGCGCGCGTCTGCGCGCGTCTTGATCAACGTGCGCCCGCGCTAACGCTGATCGCTGTCTTGCTAACAACGCGTCTGCTGATGCCTTAACGTCGCCTGCGATCGCATGCTGTACTGGTCTGATCTGATCTTTGCCATGCTGCGATGCTGCGATGCGTCTTTGTCACGTCTGTCACGAATGCGATAACGCGGTCGCGATGCTGCGTCTGCCGATGCCTGCGTGCTTTGCGTGCGATGTGCGCGTCACGATCGCGCCGCGCCGTCTGCCACGTGCGATGCGCGCGGCGCGATCTGCCAGCGCGCGCTACTGCGCAGTCTCTGCTGCTGCTGCGCCTGCCGCCTGCCAGTCTTCGCGCATGCGATGCCATCGCGATGCTGTGCGTCGATGCGCGATGCGATGTGCGCGCCTTGCGCGGTCGCCTGCGCAGCCTGCCACGATGCGATCTTTGCCGCCGCGTCACTTAACAACTTTGCGATCGATGTCTATCACGATGCGATGCTGTCGCGCGCGCGTGCGCAATCGCAGCGCGATCGTCTGTCGCTGCGCGCGTAACGCGTGCGATCATAACAACGCGTTAACGTCAATGCGTGCTTCAGCGCGCGCTACTGCCTTGCTCTGCAGTGCGTGCGCGCCAGCGCGATCTTGCGATCGCGCGCTCGCCTGCAACGCGATCCTCGCCTGCTGATCGCGTCGCTGCTGTCGACGATGCGGTCGCTGCGCGTCGTGCGTGCGCGCGATGCGGTGCGTCAACGCGCGCGCTGCGATCCGCGATGCTGTCTGCGCGATGCGATGTAACCAGCGTCTACGCGTGCTGATCTGGCAGCGCGATCTGCGATCGATGCGTCGCGCGCGCGCGATGCTGCGCGCGCCTGCTGTAGCGTCTGATCGCGCTCTTATGCCACTACGCATCACGCGCCTGCGTCTGCCGCTGCGCGTCTGCTGCCTCTGATCTGCAGCCGCGCACACCGTCTGCGATGCCGATCTGCCTGGCCAGTCGCCGCGCAATGCTCTGCATGCGCGCGCGCGCGCACTGCCTCCTCGGTCGGTCTTCAGCGCCGCACGCGCGATCTGCTGCGGTCGCTGATGCTGCTGCGCGCGCTCAATGCAACGCGTCTGCTGTGCCACGATCTGCCATATAACGCGCGTCTGATCTTTGCTGCGTCGATGCGCGCCTCTGTCTTGTGCGATGCTGGCAGCAACGATCAACGCGTCTGCGCGATGCCTGGCGATCGCGCCGCGCGATCGCGCCGATCGCAGCAGCCTTACGATCGCGATCTTCTTGCGATGCGCACGATGTTAACGCGTGCGCGTCGTGCCAATCAACGCGCGCGATCTGATCGCGTGATGCGCGCCATGATCTGTATGCGATCTTACCTGCCAACCTGTGCGATGCTTGATCTTCGCGATCGCGATGTGCGGTCGCCATGCGCGCTGCTATACATCTGATGCGTGCCGCCATGCCGCGATGCCCGCTCGTGATGCGATCTGCGATGCGTGCGACTGTGCGATCGTGCGCGCGCAACGCATCATCGCGTGCGATAGTGCGGTCGTGCGATGCGATGCCGCGCGTACGTCGCATCGCGCGCGATCAACTTTGTACGCGCGTGCGCGCGCTGCGCTGCGCGCTGCCTTACTGCGCGTGCGTCTTGCACGCCACTACGCTTTGGCGGATCATCGATCCGCCCAGTCGATGTCGGATCTTAACGCGCGCGCGCGCGCGTGCTAAATCGCGTACGCGATGCGCGCCTTGCGTACCCGTCTGCATGCGATGCGCGCGCACGCGCCTGCGCTGTCACGCGTGCGCGTCACGTGCGCGCGCGCAATGTCTGCGATGCGACCTGCGTCACGTGCGTCGTGCGTGCGTGCAGTGTCTGTGCGTGCAGCGCTTGCGCTGCACGCGTATCGCTCTGCGCGATGCTGCGCCTGCCTGCGCGCCTGCCTGCGTCTGATGCGCTGTGCGCGCCTTGCTGCGTGCGTGCGCGCTGCGCGCGCGCGCGCCGTGCGGTGCTGATCGTGCGATGCGCGCGCGTCTTGCTGCCTGCGCGTGCTGTCACGCGCGCGTGTCGTGTGCGCGCGCGCGCCCGCGCTGCCGCTGCGCTGCGCTGCCTGATGTCGTTGATACTCGGGATCGGATCTATAACGCGCGCGTGCCTGCTACTGCGCGCCTGTCTGTCCCCGATGCCGCGTGCTGCCTTGCGCGCCTGCGTCTGCCTGGATGCCGCGCGCGCCGCGCGATGCGCGTATGCGTGCGCCTGCCTGCCTGTGCTGCGCTACCACGTCGCGCGCGCGTACAACGCGCACATATCATCTGTGCGTGTCGCCGCGCGCGCGTGCTGACGTCAATGCGTCTGCGATGCGCGCGCCTGCGCCATGCGCTGCAATCACTGTGAACTGCTGCCGCGATGTCGCGCCACGATCGCGCCTGCATCTGATGCGCGCTACGCGATCACGCGCGCGCGTGCGATGCGTGTAACGTGCGCGCCCGATAATGCGTCTGCGCGTGATCGCTGCACCGCGATCGTTGATGCGATCGCGCGCGTGCGATGTGCGTCTTGCGTGCGATAACCGCGCGCGCTACGATCAGTGCGTGCGCGTGCGATGCTGCCGCGCACGCGCGATCGCCGCGCTTGCGTGCGTCACCTCGCTGTCGCATCTTACGTGCTGCCGTCTGCGTGTCGCGGTCCTCACGTCTTGCGTCGCGTGTACTGCGCGTCGTGTCTGATGCCGTGCGTCGCGTGCGCGCGCGTCGCGATGCGTCACCGATCGCGCGCTTGCTGATCGCCTGTCACGCGCGCGTCACGATGCGTAACGCGCCTTGCTGCGTAATCGCGTGCTGCGATGCGAACGCATGCATTCGCGTCGCTGCGCGCGCGATGCGCGCGCCGATCTGTCGGTGCGCGCGCATCTGCGTCGCGGTCTGCTGCACCTGCGGTGCCTCTGCTGCCGCGATGCGTCGTGCGTGCGCGTGCGGTCTGCCAACGCGCGCCTTAGCGCGCGCTCTGCTACGTCCTTGGTGTGCGATGCGATCACCGCATGCCTGCTTGCGCGATGCTGCGTCTGATCGTGCTGCGCGCGTGCGATCACGTGCTGCCGATGCGCTGCTGCTACGATGCTGCGATCTGCAACGCGTCTGCTCGCGCTGATCTGCGATCCACGATCTTGCGATCTGCGCGCTGCCATCACCTGCCTGCTGCGCCTGCAATCTGCGAATCTGATGCTGCCGCGCTACATAATCTGCGCGTCTGTGATGCGCCATGCTGTAACGCCGATGCCATATGCGTGCGCGTCGCGCGCGCGCGATGCTATCGCCTGCTAGCGCCGCCGATGCAACTGCTGCCACGATCTTCGCCTGATCTTGATCTGCCTGCCTTATATGCGCAATCTTAGCCTTGGATCTGCGATCATGCGCCCTGCCGATCTGCGCTGCGATCGATGCCACTGCGATGCTGATCTGTGCGATCACGTCTGCTATGCCTACCTATGCGTGCCTGATGTATGCTGATCGCGCGTGCGCGATCTTGCGCTGCCGTCACGCGCGCCAGCACTGCTGCCTGATCTGATGCTCGCGCGCTGCTGATCTGTGCAATCGCGCGATGTGCGCTGCGTCGCGCGCGATCGCCCGATGTTCACTGCCATCTTATGTAATGCGCGGTCTGCGCCACCAATCTGATACGTGCGCGCGCGATCGCGATCGATCCTGCGATGCTGCAACGCCTTTGCAATCGCGATGCGATGTCTGCGCGCGCCACCACCGTCTGCCAACGCCTGCGTCTGCTGCGATCAACATTCGCGTGCGCGTGCATGCCGCTACCGCCATCAGCCGATGCGCGCGTGTCAATAGTCTTTGCGATTACTGCGCGATAACGCCACGGTCGTGCGCGCATCATGCGCGCGCGCGCGCGCGCTCACGCTTGCATTAACTGCGCGCGCGCACTACTGCACGCGCGCGATGCGCAATGCGCACGCACTTTGATCGTGCC
>NC_080712.1:1877645-1895145 GCF_019097595.1 Hemibagrus wyckioides
GGACACAAAGATGGAGGAACGAGAATCAGACAGTGATGACTGCATGTCAGACTCTGTTTTAATGTTCGATTCTCAGGAGGAACAGGTTAATGTTGTGTACAGAGCTGATGATATTAAAGAGTTTTTAAGGAACACCAAATGGCAGAAAAATGTAGCATTGGAAGAGTTTTTCCCAGACTGTAAGCAGTTCATTCATGACGTGAAGTTCTTCAGAAGAGAAGGTGCGTTTATTGATGTTGAAATTTTCCGTCTGAAGAAACTGATCACGAGTGAATAAGGAAAACTCTGATGATGACTAATGTGGTGTTTTTTATGGTAGAGTGGTTTTTACCCTCTGTTTAATTTTATTTATTTTATTTATTTTTATGAAAGGAGTTAATATTGCGAGTTTAAATATTAATGGGGCAAGAGAGCAAATCAAGAGAGCTAAACTGTATGAAGTTTTAAAGCAGAAGCACATTGACGTTGCCATGCTGCAAGAAACCCACAGTGATACCAGCAATGCTGCTGATTGGGTGAAGGAGTGGGATGGGTTGGTGATTTTAAGCCATAACACAACACTCAGTGGTGGAGTCGCCTTGCTCTTTACTCACAGTTTTATTCCTTGTTCTTATTCAGTTGAAGAATTTTTAAATGGGAGGCTTTTAAAAGTGAAAACTTTTTATGAGAATGAGGTTTTAGTTTTTATCTGTGTGTACACTCCCACCAGTGCAGTGGAGAGGATGATGTTTTTAGATACTCTGAATAATGTCATTGCTGACTGCAACACTGCAGAAATTTTAATTCTGGGTGGAGATTTTAACTGTACTACAGATAATTTAGACCGGAACCACACAGAACCTCACATGGCTTCCCGTAAGCGCCTGTGGGAGATGGTGGAGGCCCACGAGTTGAGCGACATATGGAGAGCTTTTAATAAGAACAAGAGACAGTACACGTGGGCCCATGCCATAGATAACACACTCTCCCTGGCGAGATTAGATCGTTTTTATGGTTTTAAGCATCAGCTGACGTTTTTTACAAAGTGTTTTATTGTTCCAGTAGGTATCTCTGACCACAGTATGGTCCAGTGTACTATTACTAAAGAGAAGGTTAAACCTAGGAGTGCCTACTGGCATTTTAACACTGCTCTTTTAGAAGATGCTAATTTTAGGGAGTCTTTTACTTATTTATGGAATTGTTTTAAACATGAGAAGGCAGCTTTTAGTTCACTTCAGCTGTGGTGGGATGTGACAAAAGCACAAGTCAAAGAATTCTGTCAACAGTACACTCTCAATGTCACAAGAGACATTGTTAGATCTCTGAAAGCTCTGGAGATAGAAATGGTGGAGCTCCAGCGTTTGGAGGCCACTGGAAATCGAAGGCATATTGAAGCCCTCAAACGTAAAAAATCCAAAATGAACGACCTGTTAGACATTACAGCACAGGGGGCGCTGGTCCGCTCACGCTTTAAAAGCGCTGCTGAGATGGATGCTCCTTCAAAGTTCTTTTTCAGTTTAGAGCAGAAGAATGGACAGAAAAGATTTATACATGCTGTGCAAACAGAATCAGGGGATCTCGTATCTGAGCCCACTGACATTCGCCAGCAGACAGTAAGCTTCTACTCGAAGCTGTACAGCAGTGAGTGGTCAGGGGCACAAGCGGTGGAGGACAGCTTCCTCATGGACCTGCCAAAGCTCTCTGAGCAAGCGGCGAGAGAGCTAGACAGGGAGCTGACGCTGGAGGAGGTTCATGAGGCTCTCCAGGGGATGGAGAATGGATGGGCGTCAGGTATAGACGGTCTCCCTGTCAAGTTCTACAAGGCATTCTGGGCCGTCATAGGGCAGGACGTGCTAGATGTCCTACGGGACAGCGTACGGAGAGGTGAACTCCCGTTGAGCTGCAGGAGGGCCGTCCTGACCCTGCTACCGAATAAGGGAGACCTGACCCACCTGAAAAACTGGTGCCCGGTCTCACTACTGTGCACTGACTGCAAGCTGCTCTCAAAAGCATTAGCCTCGAGACTGACTAAGGTAATGGAGCAGCTCATTCACCATGACCAGACGTACTGTGTGCCTGATAGGTCCATATTCGATAACGTGTATTTAATTCGTGACATTTTGGAGGTCTCCAGGCTATTGGGCTTAAAGACTGGTCTGATTTCTCTAGATCAGGAAAAGGCTTTTGACCGGGTTGAACATGAATATTTGTGGAAGGTGCTGGAAGCCTTTGGGTTCAGTCCAGGTTTTATAGCCATGATCAGGGTGTTGTACAGTGACATTGAGAGTGTACTGAAGGTTAACGGTGGTTTATGTGCTCCTTTTAGAGTGTACAGAGGGATCAGGCAGGGCTGTTCCCTCTCTGGAATGTTGTATTCTCTAGCTATTGAACCTCTTTTAAATAAGTTAAGAAGTAATCTCTCTGGTTTTAATATTCCACATGCTAATGCCTCAATATGTTTATCAGCTTATGCAGATGATCTGGTAGTGATGATAAACACACAGAATGATGTCAATGTTTTAACTGACATTTTAAAGGACTTTCAAATTTTATCCTCCGCCAAGGTTAACTGGTCTAAAAGTGAAGCCATTTTAGTTGGGGAGTGGGAAGGTGGGCAACCGTCACTACCAGGAGGCTTAGTGTGGAAAAGAGGTGGTTTTAAATACTTGGGTGTCTACCTGGGGAACAATGAGTTTTTAAGTAAAAACTGGGAAGGTTCTGTAGAGCACGTGAAGGGCAGACTGAGCAGGTGGAAGCGGCTGGTTCCAAAGATGTCCTACAGGGGGAGAACGCTGGTCATCAACAACCTCACTGCGTCGTCCCTCTGGCACAAGCTGGCATGCGTGGATCCGCCGCCGAACCTGCTGGCAAACATCCAGGCCCTGCTGGTGGACTTCTTCTGGGACGGTCTACACTGGATTCCACAGAGTGTGCTTCATCTGCCGAAGGAGGAAGGAGGACGGGGCTGGTCCAGCTGTCCAGCAGAGCCGCAGCCTTCCGCCTCCAGTTCATCCAGAGACTCCTCACTGGACCCGGAGACTTAGTATGAAGAGCAGCAGCCAGTGGATTATTACGCACAGTTCAAGGACTGGGGCTGGACAGAGCGTTGTTTTTAATGGACACAAAAATGCTGGACATTTCTGGACTACCAGCCTTTTACCGTGGATTTTTTAAAATTTGGAACTGTTTTAAGAAACAAAACAAGGGCTGTAGAACGCTACACTGGCTGCTGGAGGAGCCTCTGGTGTACGGCGGGAGACTGGACATCTCCAGTGTGACCGTCCCTGCACTGTCCAGAACTCTCCTCAGGGATTGTGACGCTCCGGGAGCTTGTGAACATCGCGGGGTCGGACTTGTCGAGGGCAGAGGACCTGGCAGTGTGTATGGGACTGCGGTCCCTGCGTGTTGTCAATCAGCTCCTACACCGCTGGAGATCTGCACTAACATCAGAGAAGTGTGTTCAGCTAATGGACCATCAGCACACAGAGACTGGTCCTACAGAGGACGAACCCTTTCCCCAGCTGGACATCTCTCCTGACCTCGACGGGTGTGCAGGCCCCCTCCTGGAGTGCCGGGGTGAAGGGGAGATGGACTTTGGGTCAGTGTTGGGGAAGCTGCTCTACAGAGCGTGTGTAAAGGTTTTAAATAAGAAGAAGCTGAGTGGGAGGGTGGACACCCCATGGAGAAGTGTACATGGTTTTACTGATGATTTTAAACCAGAGTGGACGCACTGTATAAACCACCGTTAACTAAAAAATCTGCCGACCTCCAATGGAGGATTTTACACTGTATTATCTCTGTGAACTCTTTTATTTCTGTTTTAAATCCTGATGTTGCACATGATTGTCCTTTTTGTTCACAGAGAGAAACAGTTTTTCATGCTTTTATTCACTGCTCCAGGTTACAGTCACTGTTTGTGTTTTTACGGAGCATTTTAAGGTCTTTTAATGTTGTTTTTACTTTTCAGTGTTTTATTTTTGGTTTTAAGTTTGTCAGGAAACACCGGTTCAGGTGTCAACTGATTAATTTTATATTTGGTCAGGACAAAATGGTGATATACCTGAGCCGGAAAAACCAAATTGCACAAAACACTGACTGTGACGCCATAAAAATCCTGAAAAGGCTGATAAAGTCAAGAATTTTAATAGATTTTAATTTTTATAAAAGTATGAATGACTTGGATGTTTAAATGTGTGTGGTGTTGTGATAATGTGTTGTGTTCTGTTGCAGAAAGGAAACTTAACTTTGCAGCAGAACTAAACTAATCACTCATATTTAAAATATTTTAATACGTATTTATTTATTTATTTATTTATTTATTTATTTATTTATTTACTTACTTATTTATTAAGTCACTGTGACTTTTATGTGACTTGTGTAAATAAAGATGCGTAAAAAGTCAAAAGTCTCTCTCTCTCTCCTCTGTCTCTCTCCCCCTCTCTCTCTCTCTCTCTCTCTCCCTCTCCTCTCTCTCTATCTCTCTCCCTGTCTCTCTCTCTCTATCTCTGTGTCTCTCTCTCTCTCTCTCTCTCTCTGTCCTCTCTCCCTATCTCTCTCTCTCTGTCTCTCTCTCTATCCTCTCTCTCTGTCTCTCTTTCTTCTCTCTCTCTCTCTATCTCTCTCTCTCCATCTTTCTCTCTCTCTCCATCTCTCTCTCTGTCCTCTTTCTCTCTCCTCTCTCTCTCTCTCTCTCTCTCTCTGTCCTCTCTCTCTCTCTCTCTCTCTCCATCTCTCTCTCTCTCTCTCTCTCTCTCTGTCCTCTCTCTCTCTCTCTCTCTCTCTCCATCTTTCTCTCTCTCTCTCTCTCTCTCTCTCTCTCTCACCCTCTCCTCTCTCTCTCTCCATCTTTCTCTCTCACCCTCTCCTCTCTCTCTCTGTCTCTCTCTCTCCTCTCTCTCTCTGTCTCTCTCTCTCCCCTCTCTCTCTCTCTCTCTCTCTCCATCTTTCTCTCTCTCTCTGTCTCTCACCCTCTCTCTCTCCTCTCTCTCTCTCCTCTCTCTCTGTCTCTCTCTGTCTCTCTCTCTCTCTCTCTCTCTCCATCTTTCTCTTTCTCTCTCTGTCTCTCACCCTCTCCCTCTCCTCTCTCTCTCTGTCTCTCTCTCTCTCCTCTCTCTCTCTGTCTCTCTCTCTCCTCTCTCTCTGTCTCTCTCTCTCTCTCTCTCTCTCTCTCTCTCTCCATCTTTCTCTTTCTCTCTCTGTCTCTCACCCTCTCTCTCTCTGTCTCTCTCTCTCTCTGCAGCTCCTCTGGATCACCCGTGTTGTCGCGCTCTGTATGATTTTGATCCGGAGAACGAGGGAGAGCTGGGTTTTAAGGAAGGTGACATCATCACGCTGACCAATCAGATCGATGAGAACTGGTATGAAGGGGTGATAAACGGCCAGTCGGGGTTCTTCCCTGTTAACTACGTGGATGTCCTGGTTTCTCTGCCGCATTAAACCCATCCTGAACCCTCGCCTGGTGACGCTCACTGCTCCGGGAACCAGAGAGAAATCCTCACGCTGATCATCAGAACAGGAGGAGGAATATTTCTCTTTCTGTTTCTCTCTCTCTCGTTTTCTGTTTCTCATCCTTCTCTCCTTTATTTCCTGCTCTCTCTCTCTCCAGTCTTTGTGTCACTCTTCCTTCTCTCTTCTTCTTCTTTCTCTCTGTGGTGTTTGTGCATGATGTAAGAAACCTTTGCACTTTTGGAGGAAATTAATTATTTCCACGTTTCTTTTGTTCGTGACGTAAAAAGTTTTTTTTTTTTTGTCCTGGACGTGGTCATCTGACGTGACTCAGCGGTGTGAGAGCAGCTGATGTGTGGTCTTTCCCTCCACTCATCTTTAACTAGCCACAAAATTCTCATTTCAAATGGTATTAATATAATATTCATCATCTCTATTACACAAGATTATTTTAATACAGCTAGAATTTAGCAGATCAACATAGTCATGAGTAATTATTATTATTATTATTTTTATTATTATTTTCTCCTTTTGCATGCCGAGTTTCACCTGAAGACGTTTCACACGGCTGGAACTTTGCTTTATTTAATCATAAAGATAAATTTCATCACAGTATTAAAGAATAATAAGAATAATAATAATGTGAAATTTAAACTGTGACTCGTTAATATTAATAAACACTCAGTGAGAGCCTCAGTGTTTCTGCTCCTTCTTTAATTATACAATAATCTCTTCAATAAACTCGGAGAGAAATAATTAAAAATATATTTAATAATAAAGCAGGCATGTGTCATTTAGACCATTATATTTTCTAGAATCTAAAATAAAATCAGTAGAATTGTGTGTGGTGTTTGAGGATTTATTAAACCCCACGTTTGTGTCAATCCTCTCAATCTGGCAACCTGTGAATGAATCCAGTTCTAATGATCGGATGTTTGTTATTTATTATTATGTTCTATTTATTGTTATTAAAGTCTTGTGGTTGAAGTTAATCTGAAACACACACCACGCTGTGATGATCAGACTGGAACTGGATCTGATCTGGGACTGATCCTGAGACTGGGACTGATCCTGAGACTGGGACTGATCCTGAGACTAGGAATGATCCTGAGACTGGGACTGATCCTGATCCTGAGACTGGGACTGATCCTGAGACTGGGACTGATCCTGATCCTGAGACTGGGACTGATCCTGAGACTAGGAATGAGACTGGGACTGATCCTGAGACTGGGACTGATCCTGAGACTAGGACTGATCCTGATCCTGAGACTGGGACTGATCCTGGGACTGGGACTGATCCTGAGACTGGGACTGATCCTGAGACTGGGACTGACCCTGATCCTGAGACTGGGACTGATCCTGATCCTGGGACTGATCCTGATCCTGAGACTGGGACTGATCCTGAGACTGGGACTGATCCTGAGACTAGGACTGATCCTGGGACTGGGACTGATCCTGAGACTGGGACTGATCCTGAGACTAGGACTGATCCTGGGACTGGGACTGATCCTGAGACTGGGACTGATCCTGAGACTGGGACTGAGACTGGGACTGATCCTGATCCTGAGACTAGGACTGGGACTGATCCTGAGACTAGGACTGATCCTGGGACTGGGACTGATCCTGATCCTGAGACTAGGACTGATCCTGGGACTGATCCTGAGACTGGGACTGGGACTGATCCTGAGTCTGAGACTGGGACTGATCCTGAGACTGATCCTGCTTGTGATCCTGAGACTGGGACTGATCCTGAGACTGGGACTGATCCTGATCCTGGGACTGATCCTGAGACTGGGACTGGGACTGATCCTGGGACTGGGACTGATCCTGATCCTGAGACTGGGACTGATCCTGATCCTGGGACTGGGACTGATCCTGATCCTGAGACTGGGACTGATCCTGATCCTGGGACTGGGACTGGGACTGGGACTGATCCTGAGACTGAGACTGGGACTGATCCTGATCCTGGGGCTGGGACTGGGATTGGGATTGATAAGCACAAATCGCTCAATAAACTTCATCCACAATAAAATACCAGCTCAGTTATTCATCACTGCTTACTTCTGCTGTTAAATCTATTTGATTTTCTAATTCTAATTTAATTTAATTTAATTTAATTTAATTTAATTTAATTTAATTTAATTTAATTTAATTTAATTTAATTTAATTTAATTTAATAAAACTCACGAATTTAAAATGGAAATAAAAGCTTTAGTAGCATTAGTGTTTATAACATGAGGAACAGAGGAGGAGAAAATGTCAGGACTGAGACTCGGAGGAAGAGAGCGCTGGAATGGACACACCCCTCTTCATCATACACTCCTCTTCATCATACACCCCTCTTCATCATACACTCCTCTTCATCATACACCCCTCTTCATCATACACTCCTCTTCATCATACACTCCTCTTCATCATACACTCCTCTTCATACACTCCTCTTCATCATACACTCCTCTTCATCATACACGCCTCTTCATCATACACTCCTCTTCATACACTCCTCTTCATCATACACTCCTCTTCATCATACACACACTCCATCATTATACACTCCTCTTCATCATACACTCCTCTTCATCATACACTCCTCTTCATCATACACTCCTCTTCATCATCATACACACACTCCATCATTATACACTCCTCTTCATCATACACTCCTCTTCATACACTCCTCTTCATCATACACTCCTCTTCATCATACACACACTCCATCATTATACACTCCTCTTCATCATACACTCCTCTTCATCATACACTCCTCTTCATCATCATACACACACTCCATCATCATACACTCCTCTTCATCATCATACACGCCTCTTCATCATACACCCCTCTTCATCATACACACACTCCATCATTATACACTCCTCTTCATCATACACTCCTCTTCATCATACACTCCTCTTCATCATACACCCCTCTTCATCATACACTCCTCTTCATCATACAATCCTCTTCATCATACACCCCTCTTCATCATACACTCCTCTTCATCATACACCCCTCTTCATCATACACTCCTCTTCATCATACACCCCTCTTCATCATACACCCCTCTTCATCATACACCCCTCTTCATCATACACCCCTCTTCATCATACACTCCTCTTCATCATACACCCCTCTTCATCATACACTCCTCTTCATCATACACCCCTCTTCATCATACACCCCTCTTCATCATACACTCCTCTTCATCATACACTCCTCTTCATCATCATACACGCCTCTTCATCATACACTCCTCTTCATCATACACCCCTCTTCATCATACACACACTCCATCATACACGCCTCTTCATCATACACTCCTCTTCATCATACACCCCTCTTCATCATACACCCCTCTTCATCATACACACACTCCATCATACACTCCTCTTCATCATACACACACTCCATCATTATACACTCCTCTTCATCATACACTCCTCTTCATCATACACTCCTCTTCATCATACACTCCTCTTCATCATCATACACACACTCCATCATCATACACTCCTCTTCATCATACACCCCTCTTCATCATCATACACACACTCCATCATCATACACTCCTCTTCATCATACACTCCTCTTCATCATCATACACTCCTCTTCATCATACACCCCTCTTCATCATACACACACTCCTCTTCATCATACACTCCTCTTCATCATACACTCCTCTTCATCATCATACACACACTCCATCATCATACACTCCTCTTCATCATCATACACGCCTCTTCATCATACACCCCTCTTCATCATACACACACTCCATCATTATACACTCCTCTTCATCATACACTCCTCTTAATCATCATACACCCCTCTTCATCATACAATCCTCTTCATCATACACCCCTCTTCATCATACACTCCTCTTCATCATACACTCCTCTTAATCATCATACACCCCTCTTCATCATACAATCCTCTTCATCATACACCCCTCTTCATCATACACTCCTCTTCATCATACACCCCTCTTCATCATACACTCCTCTTCATCATACACTCCTCTTCATCATACACCCCTCTTCATCATACACTCCTCTTCATCATACACTCCTCTTCATCATCATACACTCCTCTTCATCATCATACACTCCTCTTCATCATACACCCCTCATCATACACACTCCATCATCATACACTCCTCTTCATCATACACCCCTCTTCATCATACACCCCTCTTCATCATACACTCCTCTTCATCATACACTCACTCCATCATCATACACTCCTCTTCATCATACACCCCTCTTCATCATACACCCCTCTTCATCATACACACACTCCTCTTCATCATACACTCCTCTTCATCATACACTCCTCTTCATCATACACTCCTCTTCATCATACACCCCTCTTCATCATACACTCCTCTTCATCATACACTCCTCTTCATCATACACCCCTCTTCATCATACACCCCTCTTCATCATACACTCCTCTTCATCATACACCCCTCTTCATCATACACTCCTCTTCATCATACACCCCTCTTCATCATACACCCCTCTTCATCATACACACACTCCATCATCATACACTCCTCTTCATCATACACTCCTCTTCATCATACACTCCTCTTCATCATACACACACTCCATCATCATACACCCCTCTTCATCATACACCCCTCTTCATCATACACCCCTCTTCATCATACACTCCTCTTCATCATACACTCCTCTTCATCATACACTCCTCTTCATCATACACTCCTCTTCATCATCATACACCCCTCTTCATCATACACCCCTCTTCATCATACACTCCTCTTCATCATACAATCCTCTTCATCATACACTCCTCTTCATCATACACCCCTCTTCATCATACACTCCTCTTCATCATACACCCCTCTTCATCATACACTCCTCTTCATCATACACCCCTCTTCATCATACACTCCTCTTCATCATACACCCCTCTTCATCATACACACACTCCATCATCATACACTCCTCTTCATCATACACACACTCCATCATCATACACTCCTCTTCATCATACACTCACTCCATCATCATACACTCCTCTTCATCATACACTCCTCTTCATCATACACCCCTCTTCATCATACACTCCTCTTCATCATACACCCCTCTTCATCATACACACACTCCATCATCATACACTCCTCTTCATCATACACCCCTCTTCATCATACACTCCTCTTCATCATACACTCCTCTTCATCATACACCCCTCTTCATCATACACTCTTCATCATACACTCTTCATCATACACTCCATCATCATACACTCTTCATCATACACTCTTCATCATACACTCTTCATCATACACTCCATCATCATACACTCTTCATCATACACTCTTCATCATACACTCTTCATCATACACTCCATCATCATACACTCCTCTTCATCATACACCCCTCTTCATCATACACCCCTCTTCATCATACACTCCATCATCATACACTCCTCTTCATCATACACCCCTCTTCATCATACACCCCTCTTCATCATACACTCCTCTTCATCATACACTCCATCATCATACACTCCTCTTCATCATACACCGCTCTTCATCATACACACACTCCATCATACACCCCTCTTCATCATACACTCCTCTTCATCATACACTCCATCATCATACACTCCTCTTCATCATACACCGCTCTTCATCATACACACACTCCATCATACACCCCTCTTCATCATACACTCCTCTTCATCATACACTCCATCATCATACACTCCTCTTCATCATACACCGCTCTTCATCATACACACACTCCATCATACACTCCTCTTCATCATACACCCCTCTTCATCATACACTCCTCTTCATCATACACCCCTCTTCATCATACACTCCTCTTCATCATACACCCCTCTTCATCATACACCCCTCTTCATCATACACTCCTCTTCATCATACACTCCTCTTCATCATACACCCCTCTTCATCATACACCCCTCTTCATCATACACCCCTCTTCATCATACACACGCTCCATCATCATACACCCCTCTTCATCATACACCCCTCTTCATCATACACTCCTCTTCATCATACACTCCTCTTCATCATACACACACTCCATCATCATACACCCCTCTTCATCATACACCCCTCTTCATCATACACACGCTCCATCATCATACACCCCTCTTCATCATACACCCCTCTTCATCATACACTCCTCTTCATCATACACACACTCCATCATCATACACTCCTCTTCATCATACACCCCTCTTCATCATACACTCTTCATCATACACTCCTCTTCATCATACACTCTTCATCATACACTCCTCTTCATCATCATACACCCCTCTTCATCATACACTCTTCATCATACACTCCTCTTCATCATACACACACTCCATCATCATACACCCCTCTTCATCATACACTCCTCTTCATCATACACTCCTCTTCATCATACACCCCTCTTCATCATACACTCCTCTTCATCATACACCCCTCTTCATCATACACTCCTCTTCATTATACACACGCTCCATCATCATACACCCCTCTTCATCATACACTCCTCTTCATCATACACTCCTCTTCATCATACACCCCTCTTCATCATACACTCCTCTTCATCATACACCCCTCTTCATCATACACTCCTCTTCATCATCATACACTCCTCTTCATCATCATACACTCCTCTTCATCATACACTCCTCTTCATCATACACCCCTCTTCATCATACACCCCTCTTCATCATACACTCCTCTTCATCATCATACACTCCTCTTCATCATACACTCCTCTTCATCATACACCCCTCTTCATCATACACTCTTCATCATACACTCCTCTTCATCATCATACACTCCTCTTCATCATACACTCCTCTTCATCATACACTCCTCTTCATCATACACCCCTCTTCATCATACACTCCTCTTCATCATACACTCCTCTTCATCATACACCCCTCTTCATCATACACTCCTCTTCATCATACACCCCTCTTCATCATACACTCCATCATCATACACTCCATCATCATACACTCCTCTTCATCATACACCCCTCTTCATCATACACTCCATCATCATCATACACTCCATCATCATCATACACTCCATCATCATACACTCCATCATCATACACTCCTCTTCATCATACACACGCTCCATCATCATACACCCCTCATCATACACCCCTCTTCATCATACACCCCTCTTCATCATACACTCCTCTTCATCATACACCCCTCTTCATCATACACTCCATCATCATCATACACTCCATCATCATACACTCCTCTTCATCATACACCCCTCTTCATCATACACTCCATCATCATCATACACTCCATCATCATACACTCCATCATCATACACTCCTCTTCATCATACACCCCTCTTCATCATACACTCCATCATCATCATACACTCCATCATCATACACTCCTCTTCATCATACACTCCTCTTCATCATACACCCCTCTTCATCATACACTCCATCATCATCATACACTCCTCTTCATCATACACTCCATCATCATCATACACTCCATCATCATACACTCCTCTTCATCATACACCCCTCTTCATCATCCACTCCTCTTCATCATACACCCCTCTTCATCATACACACACTCCATCATACACTCCTCTTCATCATACACTCCTCTTCATCATACACCCCTCTTCATCATACACACACTCCATCATACACTCCTCTTCATCATCCACTCCTCTTCATCATACACCCCTCTTCATCATACACACACTCCATCATACACCCCTCTTCATCATCATACACTCCTCTTCATCATACACACACTCCATCATCATACACCCCTCTTCATCATACACTCCTCTTCATCATACACCCCTCTTCATCATACACCCCTCTTCATCATACACTCCTCTTCATCATACACCCCTCTTCATCATACACTCCTCTTCATCATACACCCCTCTTCATCATACACCCCTCTTCATCATACACTCCTCTTCATCATACACCCCTCTTCATCATACACTCCTCTTCATCATACACTCCTCTTCATCATACACCCCTCTTCATCATACACCCCTCTTCATCATACACCCCTCTTCATCATACACTCCTCTTCATCATACACCCCTCTTCATCATACACTCCTCTTCATCATACACCCCTATTCATCATACACTCCTCTTCATCATACACTCCTCTTCATCATACACCCCTCTTCATCATACACCCCTCTTCATCATACACTCCTCTTCATCATACACCCCTCTTCATCATACACTCCTCTTCATCATACACCCCTCTTCATCATACACTCCTCTTCATCATACACTCCTCTTCATCATACACCCCTCTTCATCATACACTCCATCATCATCATACACTCCTCTTCATCATACACCCCTCTTCATCATACACTCACACTTCTTCTGGTTCTTCTGGTTGTGCTTGCTGGATATCCTCCATGATGGTCCAGGTAAAGAGCAGGAGAACCATTTCAGTGCTCAGATCCTAAATTCTTCACTTCAGATCTCCAGGTGAATTGAGGTCCCTAACATGAGTTCAGACTCTTCACTGACTTGACCTTGACTCCAGGTTTTGGTGATCTCTGAGTGTAAGGGAAGAATGTTCTGCATCCTCTAGTCAGTGGTGTTATTTCTCAGGACTGCTATAAGGACAGCAGTTCACACTTCCTGACCTCATGGTTCTGCTCAGCATGGTCACTCAGTGTGTGGAGTTTATCAGGGTGACCAAGACACCTGAACCTCAGATGGAAGTGAAGGATCTGGATGGGAAATGTTTGTGAAGTGCTCCTGGAGTCTTCTGAATGGTCCTTTCTGTTCACTTCACCTCCTGTGAGTTCAGTCTCCAGGTCATCTTTGAGATCTTTTGGAAACCAGGTTTAACTCCATCCACTTTCTGCTGCAAGTGTGTAAGAAGTTACTGCTAAATCTGCACACACTCCTGAGACAGGATAAGCAAAAACATCAAGGTCTTCTCCTTGAAGTCAGTTGATGTTTGAAGCAGTGAGTCTGGTTGAGCGAGACACATCAGGGGTCAGGGAGCAGGGCTGTGGCACTCCTTCCTGACAGTTGGAGGATCTTGTTGATAGTGGTGTAGATCTGGTGTAAATGTTGAGAGAAACCGGAGGGGTCCTCATGAAGCAAGGGCTAAACTGAAGTCTCACACATCTGCTGGATCCATGGTTACTGAAAAATCCAGAACTCTCAAAGGTAAAAATGGACAATCCAAAGAGTAGAAATGTTCTAGATCCAGAGGGAAATCCGGACAGGAATGAACAACTGAGCATGGAACCATCAGGAGAACTGGGAAAATCCAGGGATCATACATGGAATAGCAACCAAAGACCTGCACTCAGACGGATCTCTGTGGAATCAGCAGAAATTCACACCTGAGCTGGTGTCCATCTGCTGCATACACTCCAGGAACTTCCTGTAACAGGTGAAGAAGAGCACATGTAGGATTAAGAAGAATTGTAGTGATGTGTGTCAGCCAGCAGGGGGTGGTAACACCACACACACACACACACACACACACACACACCTCTCACTGGTCAGGTGTTTATTACTCTTCTCTATCAGTGACTCTGACAGCAGTTTATTAATGTGACGGAATGCAGTGTAACTGTGGAGTCAGTGAGTTGTTATTAACTCCACATGACAGTAACGTTACAGCTAATGTGTTAATAATGCTCTAATGCTGCACTAATAACACAGGAAGTGCATAGATGCTACTGTAATTACTGTCTTATTACATCTTCATGCAGGAATCAGTCATCGGCCTGAAAGAGCCTGTTGTAAGAGAAGAATCTGTTGCTCTGCAACACACTGACAAACACACACGTGCACACACACACGCACACACAAACGCGCACACGCACACGCACACACACGCACACACAAACACACACACACGCACACACACGCACACACAAACACACGCACACACAAACACACACACACACGCACACACAAACACACGCACACACACGCACACACAAACACACACACGCACACACAAACGCGCACGCACACATGCACACACAAACACACACACGCACACACAAACACACACACGCACACACAAACACACAAACACACACACGCACACGCACACAAACACACACACACACACACACACACGCACACACACGCACACACAAACACACGCACACACAAACACACACACACACGCACACACACGCACACACAAACACACACACACACACACGCACACACAAACACACGCACACACACAAACACACAAGCCCATGCACACTCATACTGTTTGGAATGAAGACTTGTAATGGAGTTCCATCACTCGTCAGGAGATTAGAGCTCAGCTCAGGTTCCTCACTTAAACACCACTCTGCAGCTTTTAGCTTTAAACCAGGGAAATAAATCAGTGTTCCTTCAAACCTTTCCCATGACCTCACTTCCTGATGGAGATATTCCTGATAATTACCATTAATTATTTGTAAATTATTATTTTTTATTTTTAGTTGTTACTCGGTGTATAAATACACCTCCTCCGTCATGGGAGATGAATGTTTGATTGATGAGGGCGTGTGTGTGTAAGCAACTGCTCAGCTTTCAGCTATCAATCATGTCCTGATCCCGCCCAGGTGCTGAAATACCAACTGTACACACTGTCAGTGAGCCATGTCCCACACACCCCAGACACACACACACTAACCACACCCAGTTACACACACACACTATAACCACACCCAGTTCAAAGACTTATATTGTCTCTTTCTCTTTCTGATGAGCTCACACACACACACACACACAAACTGCAGGACCCACATCAGAGTCTCACACACACACACACAACCCTGTACACGTCACTGTGTTTAATTCATGTTAATGTTCCTCAGTAATAATGTTCATCTTTAGTTCCTCAGAAATGTTCTAACACTCATCCTTCACGTCCTCATGCTCCTGCGTCTGAAGGAAAGTTTGAAGGAAACGTCACAGTTTAAGAAAACAGCCAGGTGTGAATCAGGACTGAGATCCCACCAGAGAAACCAAAGAAATCCCACAGGAGAGTTTAATATTGTATTTATTTACATAGATGGGTATACTCAGGAGGCTGTGAGCAGATGAACTTGAACATCAACCTTGTTGTAATCTTAGTGTTCATGTGGAAAACCTTCACACTAACAGAACAGGAACACTCCTGAACTTATCCCACAACTAATACTGACTGAAATATGAGTTTAAGGTGTGGACTAATCACACATTAATGAACAGTGTAGATTTAATATGATGTGAGAATCATGAATTCATGTCAAAGTCAAAGAAGCTTTGTCACTTCAACCATATATAGCTGATTCAGTACACAGTGACCTGAAACAACGTTCCTCCTGGACCAGAGGTGCTACACACAACAAAAACATGGCCAGATGAGAGATGGACAGAGAGGTAAGAGATGGACAGAGAGATGACAGATGGACGGGGAGTTGAGAGATAGCCAGAGAGATGAGAGATGGACAGAGAGTTGAGAGATAGCCGGAGAGATGAGAGATGGACAGAGAGTTGAGAGATAGCCGGAGAGATGAGAGATGGACAGAGAGTTGAGAGATAGCCGGAGAGATGAGAGATAGCCGGAGAGATGAGAGATAGCCGGAGCGATGAGAGATGGATGGAGAGATAAGAGCTGGGTGGAGAGATGAAAGCCAGGCAGGGAGATGAGAGATAGATGGAGAGATTAGAGATGGACAGAGATGAGATGGATGGAGAGATGGATGGAGAGATGGATGGAGAGTTGAGAGATGAGAGATGGAGGGGGAGATGAGAGAGATGGAGGGGGAGATGAGAGAGATGGATGGAGAGAAGAGAGATGGAGGGAGAGATGAGAGATGGAGGGGGAGATGAGAGATGGATGGAGAGAAGAGAGATGGATGGAGAGTTGAGAGATGGACAGAGAGATGAGAGATGGTTGGAGAGATCAGAGATGGACAGAAAGAGACAGACAGACAGGTGTTTATTATTCGTCTCTTTCTCCATTAGATAATGAGGATCAGAGCATGTGATAAACGTCCTCCACTACACAGCTTTATACTCTTATTTATACAAACA